>NW_005201249.1:83110-171099 GCF_000372725.1 Emiliania huxleyi CCMP1516 | reverse complement strand
TTGGGCACCACCCCCTTTGGCCCCCCCCTTCCCCTCCGAGAGGGCCCCCCCCTCGAGGGGCTGGGGAGCGGCGTGTGTCTTTCCAGCTTGGGCGTGGGAGCAGGCGCGCCCCTTCAAGCGGGAAAGGGCCCTGCTGGACTCGCTCGGCGTGGGGGGGGTCTTGCAGCCCGTGCCTAGGGCGAGATCTGGGGAGATATGGGGAGATCTGGGGAGATCTGGGGAGATCTGGGGGGCGTCTCGCAGCCCGTGCCTCAGGCGAGATCTGGGGAGATCTGGGGAGATCTGGGGAGATCTGGGGAGATCTGGGGAGATCTGGGGGGCGTCTCGCAGCCCGTGCCTCAGGCGAGATCTGGGGAGATCTGGGGAGATCTGGGGAGATCTGGGGAGATCTGGGGAGATCTGGGAGGCGTCTCGCAGCCCGTGCCTCAGGCGCACACGCTGCAGCACCACGGGGGGCCGAAGCACGATCTCGGCTCGATCTCGGCCCTGCCTCCCGCCCGACCCCCCCCCCCAGGCGGAGCTGGGGGCGAGGGAGGCGGAGATTGCGCAGTTGCGCAAGCGCGCCGAGGTGGCCACGCCTCCGCCCCGCGCACTCCTCGCCCCGCGAGGAAGCGCCGTGGCTGACCCGCCTTGCCACTGCGAGCTGCAGGAGCTTGGTGTGGACGTGATGCCGCGCGAGGCGATGAAGCGGCTCATCGCAGAGCACCTCGAGTCGGCAAGCAGCGGTGCGGCCACCCCGATCGGGCCGAGATCGGGCCGAGATCGGGCCGAGATCGGGCCGAGATCCATCGGCTCCACGACCCGCCACAGAGAGCGAGACACGGGGGGCGAGAGACAGAGGCGGGTACACTCACAGAGGCGGGGAACACCCCCCCCACCCACACACACACACACACACCGCCACCTGCGCCGACTGCGCCGCCCCTGCCGCCTTTCCGCCGCAGGCCGGCCGCGCTCCGCCGTCGAGCTCGCAGAGGCGCTGGCGGGCTGGAACAGCCTAACGGCGGGCCTCTCCCTCGACCGCAGCGGGAAGCCGACCGAGGCCGAGGAGGAGGCGGGCGGCGACGGCGAGGACGGCGGCCTCGAGCACGGCGGCTTCGAGTCCTTGCACGACACGGCACGGCCCCCGAGCGTCTCGTCGCGCATCCCGTCCGTGCGGCAGCACACAAAGACGGTGCAGCGGCTGATGGAGGTGCGCCAACCTCGCCGGAGGCACTTGCACGACCCGCCCACGACACGCCCACGACACGTCCATGGCACGCCCGCGACACGCCCGCGACACGCCCACGACACGTCCACGACACGCCCACGACATGTCCACGACATGTCCACGACACGTCCACGACGCGTCCACGACGCGTCCACGACACGTCCACGACACGTCCACGACGCGTCCGCGTCCCGTCCCGTGCGCAGGGCTTTGAGATCCAAGTCAACTTGCGCCGGCCGGGCGTGGCCGAGGGGCTGGAGGTGGACGACTCGCTCGGGCAGGCGTTCGTCCCGTCGGGGAGGCCTTGCCCGCCCGTCTACCAGAGGCTAGCGACCTCCGAGCTGCTGCCGAGCCGCTCCAACCGCAGCTCGATGTCGTCCCTCGCCGCCAGCTCCCTCTCCCACCGCTCCTCGCCGGCCAGGGGCAGGCGCGGCCCCGGCGGCGCAGACGGCGCGGGCGGCGGCGAGGATGCGAGTGGGGCCGGCGCGGCCACCGAGCCTGCCTCCTCCTCCCTCCCCAGCCTGCTCGGGCCCTGGCCCGAAGGCGCAGCGCCGAGCGGCGTCGCGCCTGACGGCCCTGCCGCCGGCAGCTCCCTCAACAACTCGCTGTACCTATCCGCAGAGGCGGACGTGCGGAGGACGCTGGCGGGCTTCACGGCGATGGCGACGGCAGAGCCGCCCGCCGCCCTCCCCCCCGCCCCCCGCCCCCCCGCTCGGGGGGGGAAACTCCCCCCCCCCTCGTGCGCCCGGCGGCTCGGCGGTGCGCTGCCCGCCGGCTCGCCCCCCGCGCAAGAGGTGCTCGGCCGCAGCCTCCTCGCCTCCTCGCGCGCGCTTGTCCGCCCCTCCTCGACCATTGGTCCGCCCGCCGACGCCGCGCGGCCGACCGACCGCGGTGCTGCCGGCGGGGCCGTCTCCGAGAGCGCCATCAACTGCATCTCCGCGAACGGCGCGAGCAGCGGCGCAGGCGCGGCGGCGGCGGCCGGCGCGGCGCACGGAGGCGGAGAGACAAAGGCGCGGTCGGCGCGGCCGGATTGGCCGCTCGGCTCCGAGCCGCGTCTATTCACACCTCCAGCGCGTGAGCAGGCGGCGCGACCCGACAGCTCGCCGCCCAACGAGAGCCCGCGGCGGGTCTCCTTTCTGCTATGAGGGCAAGCCCTGCCGTCCACCGTACCGCCATTCCCGCTGCCGACGCCGCCGGAGGCGCGAGGCTTGAGGCGCTGCCGGGGGGAGGGCCTCGCTCGCCAGCCTCGCAGCGGGGGCGAGCGAGCCGCGCGTGAGTGGCTGCGTTCGGCAGCCGCTGAAGACGCAAGGTCGGTGTGCTGTGCTGCCCAACCGGCACACCGCTTGCGGTCGGACCCTGGAAGATGATGTGCTCTCTGGGGCCTGGGGGGGCTCTGTGCATGATGTCAGAGGGGAGCAGGTTAGCCACTGCCCACCGGGCCGTGACCGTGGGGCGGCATGCGCGCCGCTGAGTCTATTTATTCGAGAATTGTGATCCCAAAAAATGTGCGACAGAGGTCAGAGCTCAGAAGGAGGGCACCGCACACCCCTGCGCGCGCACGGCGCAGGTCCAGGTCCGCAGGTGCGTGGGCCACACATGGGCCAAGGCGGCCGCGGGGCACCCCACAACACGTCAGACGGAGAGAGTATATGCGTCTGGTGCGGCGTAGCGTTCGCGCGCAGAAGGAAGCAATCGCGCGATGAACGCGTGAATGTGTGAGCACCGGCACTCAGTCAACAGGCTCAGGCACCTCGGGCCATGGGGCGCCGATCGCGAAGTACTTCAAAGCGATCTCGACATCGATCGGCCCCTGCATCTCACCGAGTGCAAACCCGACATCGACGTGGCCAGTCGCAGTGTGGAAAGACGGCTGGATGTGACAGTAGGGAAAGACCTGCTCTTGGTGACCATATCCGTGAAAGTCGTAATAGTTTACTATGAGACCCTCCTTCTCTGGCAGTGCCTCTTCTTCATAGCAGACGGTACCGTCCTCTATCTCGCGAATGCCTTCTGGTTGAAACCCGGTAAAATGGAACATGCGGAAGGAGCTCAAGTCTCGGCGCCGCGTCGCGAAGATGGAGAGCGTCATCGAGCACAAGACGGACCGAGGAAAAGTTGTCCCCCGATAAACCACTTCCTCCGTCAGCCAAGCCGGCCGCGTTGCGTCGGTCCAGGGCTGAGGGTTACAGATCCGGTCCCAGCCCGTGTAGGCGGGGTTGGGATAAGTCCAGCTGGTGAGAGGCGCGCTCCACGCTGCGCTCCAGCCAAGGGCGGGCACTGCGAGCTCGACGGAGAAGACGTACTCAGAAAGGTCTGGGAAGCTGGGCGGCGGCGGCGGCGCAACTCCCGCAAGTTGTTTGCGGTAGATCGACTTGAAAGATAGTGACGTTGGCACGAGCTCCAGCAAGCTCTTGAGGCAAGGGAACCTCGCCAACGCGAACTCCCGCCACATTTCGTCGCCGGCTGCGATGATCGGTGCACGAAGCTGTTTGCTCGTCTGTGCCATGGCGCACAGCACCGACGCGCCGCCGCGGCGGGCGATGTGCGCAAGCAGGTCAGCTTCGAGGTCCATGAGGGCGACCATGACAGGCAAGGGTTAGGGCTCCAAGGGAAATAAAAAGCGGAGGCCTCAGTGGGAGCGAACTCTGACGGAGAGGGAGGTTCCCCGTGTTTGTTTGTTAGGGCTCCAAGGCGGGCCGGGGGCCGCCAATCTTGCGTGAATTATTGCGATAAGGAGAACGGGAGCGGCCACGCGCAAGTTTTGGGTGGCCCTTGAGCCTGAATGGCGGCGATATGTTTGAAACTCTGTTGCGAACTCGCGCCACATTTTATCTGCGATGATCGGGAGAGAGAGAGAGAGTTTGTTGTATGATCGGTGCAATCGCCGGACACTGGCGAGTACAGACCATGTCTCACACATATGGCCATCGGTTGTCCTGGATAGCAAGTGCGGGCTAGCACCGAAGCGATTGGGAGGGGTGCGGGAGAACCCGCTTCGGTGCGACGCATCGAATCAAACCGCGCGGATTCAGCCTCACGGGATCCCTCACGACCACACCATGTCCGCTGCTCGTTTTCGACTTGCCCAAGGGTCCGGTCGTCCAGCCGCCGCCATCGCCGCCGCCGCCGCACTCCTCTCGACCCTCGTCGCCGCTCCGCCTCCGACCCTCTCCGACGTCATCAGCAGCCTCGATCACGCCGTCGCCGCGCTCGGCCTCTGGCCTACCGCCGAGTCTGCTGCGGCTGGCGACCACGACTGGTGCGTAAACGCAGAGTGCATGCGGACAGTGTTCCGAGTGTCTGCGTCTGAGGTCACCCTCGGCGGGGTGCCGGACGTGGTGATCGGTGACTTCTCGGTCCTGCGATTCCTGCTCTCGGTGGCCGTGGCCGGCGTCGTGACCAATGTGGCCATGAGAATCGCCGACCGAATCGCGTGCATGCTCTTCGCCCACTTTGACGCGAGCAAGTGCAGCCTTCCTTCGGTGCTGCCTTGGCCCGACCCGCCTGGCAATAGCACGCCGTTCGACGTGCCGGTGCCCGAGGCGAGCGAGGAGCAGCTCGCCAAGTTCCTCGCCTTCCGTGGCGTCGCGCTGCCGGCGTCTGATGCAGCTCGGCGCGAGGCGGCCGCTCGTGAGGCGGTCTCGTACATGGCCGAGCTCTTCGACCGCAAGCACAACGACTGGTGCTACCGGCACTACGCGCTCAAGGAGAAGGGCCTCTCCTTCCCGTACCGCGCGCCATTCATGAACGCGTGGGACTTTTACGGCGAGACGTCGGCGCACCTGCGCCCCGTCGGGAATGGACAGGTCATCTTTGCGCTCCACCACACCGTCGAGGGACTGCTGCTCCCGCTGCTCTACTTTTCGAGCGGCGACGCGTCCTTCTTCTACTTCGCGCTGTACGCAGACATGGGCGTGGAGGCGTACATGACATCCTCGCCCTGCTCTGGCGGCATATCTCCCCATATCTCCCCGTATCTCCCCTACAGGCATATGACATCCTCGCCTTGCTCTGGCGGCGAGCCACGGGCGTCGACCACACGCTCACGCGCCACCACCCGTCGGTGGACGCGGTGCTGGCGCCGCATCTGCTCCGCTACCCGCCATGCGTGGGAGAGGAGCGGCGCCACCTGGCTGTACGTGCTCTAGGTGCCGCACCACCTCTTTGCCATCTGCTTCGAGCTCGTCGGCGCTCTCGCGCCCGGTGCCGCACCACCTCTCCAGACTCCGTCTGCTCATTGCGTCCACGGGGTGCGCGGAGTAGGCCTCATGGCGGGCCCGCTCCTCTCCAAGACCTTCATGCTGCATGTGGCGGCGTCCGCACACCTCTCCGGTGTCTTCATCCTCGCGGCCATCGTGCTGCACCAGACGCCGGCGCAGGCGTGGCCTCGCTTCCTCTACCGCTTCCAGGCCGCCGTCCTCGCGGCCATCTACGCGTGCCGCATCGTCTGGTGGGCCCCGATCGCCGCCGCTTCGCTGCGGCTAGGGTACTTGGGCTTCCCCCCGCTGCTCGCCCCGTACGTCGCGCGCGGATTCGGGTCCGAGCCGCGCCTCCTCTCGCCCTGCTTCCTCACCGTGCTCCTCCTGGTCGCCTTCTACACCTACTTCAACGCCGACACCGTCCAGTACAACCGCAAGCTGCTGCGCAAGGCCGGCGAGAGGGTGCAGCTTGCGAACGAGGCCGAGGAGCGCATGCTGCGCCAGGCAGGCGACAGGCGGCGGCCAGCGACCGAGGAGGAGCGCACGCCGTACTCGTGCTAGAGAGAGACAGAGACGTCAGAGAGAGACAGTCAACGGGGCCGAATCGCAGAGAGAGGGAGGAGGAGGACACGAGGGAGGAGGGAGAGCGTTTCTCGTCGGGCAGCCCCCGCGCGCTCCGGTCTCGTACCACACAAACCGCGAGAGCGGCGTCGGGCCAGACTCAGAGACCGCGTCAGTCAGTGTTGCGCTCGGTGAATTCCTTTTTTGGGTACAGGACGGGGGCACGAAAACTGGTCTCACGTGAAAACGACGCGGACCCACAACACAACGAAAACGCCCCGCCGCTCTCCGTACTCCCTACTCGGAGCGGCTTCGATTTTCTTTATCTTTTGGGGGGGCACGACTCTATCGTCTGTGTGGGCGCTTCACGCAACAACCCCGGGCCCAAAAGACGCACAAGCACAATTTGAGAAGGGAGAGACAGCAACCGCGACAGTCAGAGCGGACAGAGGTGCGGGCTCTCAGTCTATCGCGAGCGGCCTCTCGCTCTGTGTGCACCGGGGCGCGGCGCGCCGCGGCGGCAACGCCCGCCCCGGCTCACGTATCATAGATCGTATCTCCCAAACAAATAGCCGGGGTGCCTCACTTAGGGCTCTTTGCGCGTTGCCTCAAGGGTGGCACAGGCCTCTTCGGCCGTCCAGTGAATCGCACAGCTCGCTCTGGCGCTTTCGGTGCTGTCACCTTCATGCCTCGGTTCCGCCCTGGTGAGGACGATGCTGCCTTGGTTTCCTCCACCATCTCGCCCGTCTCAAAGTCCCAACGGAAGCGGCGAGGCGGCCGCTGAATGTCCCACCGGACAGCCGGCAGAGCCTGACTCGCAAGAGGGGGTTTAGGCTCAAGCTCCACAGACTCCCAGCGGCCCGCCGCCCTTCGCCTCGGCTTCCAATCGCTGTAGTCACTGTGCAGGAGCATAATGGGCGGCGATTCAGCCTCAGTCGATGCGGATGAAAGAGCTCGTCCTTCCGACTCGGTGGACCTTCTCGCCAGCGAGCGCTCTCGCCAGGTCCACGGCATGTCCTCTGCCGCGAGCCTCCATCGTCCGAGTGCTACGAGCTCACGCTCGAGGCGCAAACTGAGCTGTGGAAGGCGAGGTGAGCCTGGCGCAGGTAGAGTTATTGCGCTCATTGAGAGAATGCGGCTGATGTCTGGCAAGGTCGGGACGTCCATGGCTTCGGGGAACGTCGGTGAGACGATGACCTCTATCCCCCTCTCGAATTGAGGCGTAAGCGGTGCTTCCTTAATCGGCGAGGGACTGGTAAGAGAGATAGGAAGAGGCGGACGCCCAAGGGTGGGCGACGGATAGCAACACACCTTCCTTCCCGTGAAATCCCTGTGTGGTGGCGGCGTGCAACAAAAACGCCGGCAAAGCCCTCGATGTCCGTGTCGACGGCACGTACGCCACCGCCCTCTCCTCCGACGCCCTCCAGGACGAGCTCCAGCGGAAGCTCGGCCTTTGGCTCTCCGTGGCGCTTCCCACCCTTCGGGTCGCGCTCGAGCGGGGCATGCCAGTCGATTTCTTCGGCGACTACCTTTACAACAAGGCCCACCACCGGCGGCCCCACGACGGCGTCCTCGCCGCCTGGGCGGACGCGATGCGCGCCCCGGCCAACGCGCCGGTCGTGCACGGTGACAAGGAGAAACCAGAGCTCACCCGGCAGTACAACGAGGGGTACAAGGTCGACCTCGCGGAACCCCACGCTGGCCCGGGAGGATGCGATGAGGTGAATGAAGTCAAGCTCTGGACGCCCCTCCTCAAGACCTCCTCGGCGGGCGTTGGCAACGCCTCGAGCGGCGGCACGCCCGCCTCCGTTGGCCACTCCTACGCCTTCGGCAACACCGAAGAGAAGGCCCGCCGCCTAAACATGGGCTGCAAGGCGCGCGGGCAGCCCGGCCAACCCTTCGACCACAAGAACGGCCACGGCTACGTCAAGGCGCATCGCGGTTTCTACCACGACGCGATCTTTGTCAAGCGCAACAACTTCAACCTGCTGCTCCACGAGACGTTCGGCGGCGGCTTCTCGCCCACCGCCGTTCTCAAGCTGCGCCGCCTCGCGCGCAAAGTCGCGCGCGGCAGCGTCGACCGCACGGCCTACTCGCCCAAGTACTCGCTTTCTTTTATGTCCCACCATGCAGAGCGCATCTCTCTCTCTGTTGTGCGAGGCGTGAACCGCGCCATTCGCTCTCACCTGGCAACCCTGTCTGCACGTCTCGCGCGCGCGTGAACAGGGCTCCAGGCCCCAAATGACGTGTGAGTGTTAGAGTTGTTTGGTATTGCTAAAAATCTCTCTCTCGGCGTGCCGTCCTCCCCTCCCAAAGCCCTGGTTTCTTTCTCAGTGCGCGCCAGCCCGTGCCCAGTGTTGTGCGAGGGAGTTTCGTTGTAAAATTCTTTCTTTTCCCGTAAGGGGCCGTCGCCTGCTGTGCAATTTGTAGCGCCAGTCCGAGCCAGTCTGCTGTGAGAGGGGCTTATGCTAGAATTCTTTTCTGAGGCTGGGATACAAGACGCTCACGGCTGGCGCGCACTTGAAAAAAGAATTTTATAACCAAACTCCCTCGCACGACACTAGGCACGGGACTGGCGCGCACTGGCACTAACACAGGTTGAAAAAAGAATGTGAAAAACAGAAATTTCCAACCTGACATTCATCGCCCATCGCCGCTGTCCTGGTCCGCCTATAGCGTTTGTGAGTCCTTGTCGCTGCAAAAGAATTCTAAGTAGCAGGATTACAAGTTGGTCCGCGCGCCCGCCGTCGGCTGGTCCGCACAATCACCGAGCCGCCATGCGCCCGACGTGCCCGCCTCCGACCAAGCAGTACGTCGCGGCCCAACGGGCGGAGCACACCAAGCTGGATGCTGGATGCCCGGACGCCTACGCGGTCCTCCGCGAGCAGGCGCCGTTCTGGATGCTGCAAGCGCAGATTGCCTACTCGGTGCCAGACAGCTCCGAAGACTGCGCAGACTTTGAGATGAAAAAGGTGGAGAAGGAGTACAACACGGTCTCCTTCACCGATACGATCACGAAGCTGCAGCAGGACATGCAGCCGGGCCACCTACCTGGTGGCGGGTACCTTGCGATGGGCTCGTTTTTCAAAGGCAGTGGCAACGCCGCTAATACGCTGAGACTCCAGGGCCGCTACTACCTGACTGCGGTTGGTTCGGCGGACTGGACGATGAAGAACGAGTGGAGCCACGTCGAGTTCGCTCCGAGGGACTCCTACATTCTCGCATTTTCCGGCACCGAGAACATTCCGAAACCGAGTTTCGAAGCCGGCGAGGACTTTGATTGGAGGCCGGTGGAGGTGCCGGCTGACTTCTACCCCCCTGGGTATGTGGGTCCCAAGGTGTGTACATACAAGTGGATGCTCGAGGTGAATAGCGCCGGCTCCAGCACCCACAATCGCATTTGCTGAGCCACTTTTCACGTCTGTATAGGCGCACAACGCCATGTTTGAGGGAGTCACGTGCGGCGAAACTATGACGGGGGTGACGGAGGCACACGTTATAGCTGCCTCTGGCTCTGCTTCTGCCTCCTCACCAGCCTCCTGCCCTATCCGCTATCCTCCTGTCAGGCGCTCATGCAGGCAGGCTTCGTACTTGCGGGGACCGACTCGCCCAACGTCGGCCGCCCAAAGGAGATCACGATCGTGGGGCACAGCCTTGGGGGCGGGCAGGCGCAGCTCGCGGCGGTGCACATCGCTCTCAAGTACAACGCCAAGGTGCGGGTCATTACTTACGAGTCCATCATGGCCTTCACGCCAGAGACGGCCAAGTGGATTGTGGAGGGGTCCGAGGGATCGCACCCGCATGACAAGCTGATCTGGCCGTGCGAGCATACGGTGACCACTGCCTTCCCGGACGTTGGCGGCAAGATCGCCGCGCAGCGCTGGGTCGAGAATGATTCGCCTCTGTCGGCGGCCCCGCTGCTGCTCCCCGCTGGAGGGCCCGTCTGCCTCGCGTGCAACCTCTGCTGCTGGCCTTACAAGTTCAACTTGGTCGGATGCTGGCCCTTCAATTCCAAGCTCGGCGACGGCTACATCTCCAAGGCGCTCGTGCTGAGCGGGTTCAAAGCGAAGTTGTCCGCCTCCGGCAAGGCAACTGCGGGCGGCGGGCCATGCGCAGGCTGCACCGGAAACGGCGGGCCCCCGTACGATGACTGCGAGTTCGACTTCCACGAAATGGGCCGCACGTATGTGACGAAGGGGGCGCGCCGGCTGCGCTGGTTCACGTGCTTCCCTCCATGCGTGCTTTGCAACAGCATTGACCGCTCACAGAGCCACCAGCAGAAGTTTCTGCTCTGGATGCTCTACAAGGGCGCCTACCAGAACAAGACTCAGGGCCCCGCCTTCAACGAATCGAAGTACGTGCCAAGTGTCTGGAAGCACCCCCCAAACCAGTGACCGTCCCTTCCACCTCTTGCGCCGAAACTGAGATCGAAAGCGAACCGGCGCACTGGCACAAGTTCATGTATGTAAAAGAGTGAGGGCAAGACGAATTATGAACTCTCTCTCACAGCAGACAGGTTCGACCAGCCACCGGAGCAAACAAAAAGAAGCGCCGCGGCGTCCGTCCCTCCTGCCCAATGCGCGCCTCCTAATCGCCCGTCGACATGAGGATCATTTTGCGAAAACCGCTACCTGTGTCACCACCGCCACCTTCGCCGTCGCCACAACTGCCTGACTTTCAGGGGTTAGCGTTGGCTGACAAGCCGGTCGATTACCTGACCCTCATCCTTGGCTGGCTCGGACCGCAGGACGCTTTCCGAGCAGCAGCGGTCAGCCACGACTGGCGAGCCTCCGCAGCGCACGCCCAGTGGCGGCGCGTCGTCCTCGTGGCGTCCAGAGACCCGAGACCCACCTCGGCCCAGCTGGCGGCGATGCTGCATCCACAGTGCACGAGCCGGCTCGAGGAGCTTCGGCTCCGGCTGGTGACTGCAGGCAGTCGCCTCTGGGTCGACATCGACGGCCGGCTATTGAGCTTGAAGCACGCGTCCGCTCTGCGGCGGCTGGAGCTCACGTATGGCCCCTTCCGCGGGAGCCAGATCACGGAGGCGGTCGCGCTCGCCATTGCACAAGCCGGAAACGTGCGGGACGTGCACCTCGGAGCCGACTTGAGCGTGCGGGCACTGATCGCGCTGCTGTGCAGCCCAGAGCTGCGGACCCTCAAATTCCACGCGTGCGCCGAGCAGCCCCCCGAAGCGCTGCCGCCGCTGGCCGCGCGCAAGCTACGCGCGTTGCGTTGCGAGGTCAAGCTCGCTCCACTCGCGTGGCTCGCGCTCTTCACGCCCCCGCCGAGCACCACCTCCCTCCGCGAGTTCGAGCTGGCGGCCAAAGGGCAGTGTGCTCTGGAGGACGCCGTCGAGGGCGTTCGCGCGTTCTTCGATGGGCAGCCCTCGTGGGACTCGTGTTTGGCGCGTTTGCGCCTCCCTGACCTGGTGTGCCCACTCCCCGCAAACAACGCCCAGGCGGAAGCAATGGTCGAGGCCGCGGCCAACGCTCTCCGAGGCCTCCCGTGCACCTTGACCTATAACACTAGACCGCCTTCCGTGAGTATCTCATCGCGACTGAATTCGTCTTCCCCAGGCTCATGACGGACACAGTGTGTTGTGTCACAGGCTCTCTGCCGGCCAAACTCCTCTCTCTCCTGATCTCAGATACTCAGACGTCAGAGTGCAAAACGCTAATGGCTGCGGTAAACGTCGCGGGAGACCGGATCGCGAGGTCTCTGCGCGGTCTGGCGCGTCACAAAGCCGTAGGCCGCTTTATAAAGCCGTACAACGAAGCGACCCGACAAGGAGACACATCGACTCAGAGCCGCCGCGCGACTAGGCGGGTCTAGGCGCTAGGCGGTTTGAGTCAGAGCTGAGTCAGAGGTCCAAGACAGTCCGCGCCGCGAGAGCCGCGACGTGCCATGGCGGATTTGCGCAGTCGTTGCGCTGCGTGGTTGGGCGGGGACGTGTCGCGCCCCTCCCCGCCCTTCACGCTGGCTGAGGCTGCCGCGTGTCCTCCCGCACGTCCGCCGCCGTCGCGAAGCGCACGATCGCGTCGGCGACGTAGGCCGGGTTCTCGAGAGCAGGCGCGTGCTGCGCGTCGGGAATGAGCTCGACGCGCACGCAGTCTGGGAGGTGCTCCTGGGGAGGGGGGGGGGGGGGGGGGGACACCTCTCCCCCCCCTGGCAAAGGGGGGGCCCGCCCAATGTGTTTTGTGGCGGCGGCAATCTCGGGTGACCTCGGGGGGGCCCTGCAGGGCGCCTGGTACTTGAACGCGTCCTCGACGGGGAGGACGTCGTCTTCCTCGCCCCAGAGCACGAGGGTGGGCTGGGGCACCGTCCGGATCAGCGGCTCCGAGACGCGGTTCTGGTACCCCCCCGAGCGCAGGTACGCCTGCAGCGCCTGCCTCCAGCCCTCCTCCTTGGCCCAGACGTGCGGGTAAGGCAGCAACCCGTTGGTGGCGCGCCACTGGAAGAGGTTCGTCACGGGGTCGGCGGCGAGCGAGGTGAGGAAGGGATCGGGCTGCGCGTAGCTCTCTCCGCCGGCGTCCATCAGGATGAGCCGGTCGACGCACCTAGCCGGACGTGTCGCGGACATGTCACGGACACTGCGTCGCACGCGTTCCACTGAGGCGGGCGCGTCGGCGCACTCGGGGTGCGTCGCCGCGAAGTCGAGGGCGACGGCGCCGCCGAGGGAGGCGCCGAGCAGCGTCACCTATCCCGGGTGCAGCACTCGCTCCCATCTCTCGGCCCGACCTCGGCCCGACCTCGCGCGGCTCTCGGCGGCGCGCTGCTCTCGTGCGGCCCTCGGCGGCGGGGCTGCGGCTTCCAAAAGGCGGCGGGGCTGCAGCGCCTTAGTGTCGCCGAGCTGCCGCTTCCAAAAGGCGAGCTGGTGCTCGCGGATGAGGTCCCACGGCTCGGCCTTGCCCGCCGAGATCGCCTCCGTGAAGGGCGCGCGCGCCGTGAAGCCGCCACTCCACCACTCCATCGCCTACGGGCGAGGCGCGCAGGACGGAGGTGGCGCCGCCCGCTCCCTGCGCGCCGGCCGCCGCCCGGGCCCACAGAAGGGTCGCCTCGACGCGCAGCCCGGCGTCGAGCAGCGGCTGGGTGAGGTAGCGGAACTCGAGCAGGCTCGAGTCGAAGCCGTGGATCAGCATCACCGGCGGCGCCTCCGCCGGCGCCTCGGGCGTCAGACTCAGGTAGCAGGTCTCGACCGGCCCGACCGACGGCACGGTGATCGGCGCGAGCTGCATCTGCTGCACGCAGGTGACCGCCTGCGGCGCACGTGCCGAAGGCGCGTCGGTGGGCGCGCCGGGCGGGCGGCGGTGCTGCGGGCGGAGTGAGCGGCGGTGCGAGAGAGAGAGGCAGGAGGTGTCTCGGAAGCGGCCCGCGCCTCGGGCTCGGTCAGCTCCCGCGCCTCCTCGCCCTGCCAGGCGGGCAGGTCGAGGAGCGCGGCGGGTTCTCCGTCCTCGGCGCCCTCGCCCTGGTACGCCTTCTTCCACGCCGACGGCGTGATCGACAGCGCGAACTCCTTGAGGAGCTTGTTTTCGTTGGCGCCCGACGCGTCGCGCTCGTCTGGGTCGCCGCCGAGGAAGAGGACCATGAGCGCGGCGCCCGAGGCCATGTTGCCCTTGCCAGCGAGGAGCGCGATCAGCAGCACCGCGCCCACGCCCGCCGCTGCCACGCCTCCCACCGAGTCGAGCAGCGAGTCGGCGACGAGCGCCGATGGTAATTGCTCCGGCAGCAGGAGCGCGGCGGGCTGGGCGAGCCGAGGGAAGAGAGCAGGCCCGAGCGGCTGCGCCGCTGCCGGGCGGATTGGAGCGTGGAGGAAGGCGAACGACGCTGAAGCGAGGAGCGAGGCCGCCATCGGCGAGCGGAGGTCGATGATCGCCGCCCCTAATGCTGCGTTGGAGAAAAGAAAAAACCCGAGTTCTCCTATCTCCCACAGCACTACAAGGGAATGGCGCCATGGTACAAACAAAGGTACATAAAAACCCCGGTTGATCTCAGCAAAAAGTCCAGCTCCTTCCCTCGTCGCGTATTTCCAATGTATGTGGCTCTTTCTGTTTTCCCCATTCCAAAAACAAATTGCTAAAAATCTCTCTTTTCGATCCCATATTCCTACTACTCGAACGATCACACAGGGCGCGGGGCGAGCCACATCATCTGGTTCGCGAAGAAGGAAATTCCTTTTCCGATGGCCAATATGAATTTTTCCACGAAGTAGAAGAAGTGTCACAAATGAGAAATGTCAGATGGGAGCGAGGAGGGTCGCTGGCGTGATGAGCAACGGCGCGCCGAGTGCGGACGCGAATATTGGCGATGGCGGGGCGAGCCGCGACGGCGGTCGCGATCGCGCGATGAGCCGCGTCGGGATGAGCTGCGACGGCGCGATGAGCGTTGGCAAGGCGAGCAATGGCCGCACCATGACGGGCGGCAAGATGAGCGGTGCGGCTGCAGCGACGCTTGGTGCAGTGGGCGCGAGCAGCGATGGCACGCTGAGCCACACGCCCCCGCTGAGCGATGGCGCGACGAGCCTTGGCGAGGCTTGCGACGGCCGCATCATGACGGGCGGCATGACGAGCGGCGCGGCTACGACGATCAGGGCAGAGGCCAACGCGAGCGCGACTGGCACGATCCGCGCGATGACCGGCGCGACGACCAACGCGGCGAGGGGCAGCCTCAGCACAGCGGTCGCCGGGTGGGACCGCCGATGCACGGTGCGCAAGGATGCGACGAGCAGGGAAACTGCGACGCACCAACGCGCAATGAGCGCCTCGCGTCTAACCGCTCTGCTGCCGGCGGTCAGCTCAATGCTAAGCAGATCAACGGCCAGATCTCGCATGCCAGCGGCGCCATTGAGCTGCTCGCGCTCTTTGCTGCCCACAGCGCGAGCTTGAACCACATCCACGCTGCGAACCTGTGGAACAAACTGGGCAAGCAGCGCGTCGAGCGGCGGCACGAGGAGCAGCTTGAGCAGCTAGTGCACCGCACGCTCGACCTTGTTTCTTCGTGCCGAGCACGCGAGCTGGCCAACGTGTCTCACGGCGTTGCAAAGTGCGGCCTGCAAGCGCGGGTGGCGTACCCGTTGTTCGTAGCGGTGGCGGAGGCGGCGGCGCGGAGCGGGCTGGCTGGCTTCACCCCTCAGAACCTGGCCAACACGGTGTGGGCGTATGCGACGGCGGGCGTGGCTGCGGACGCGCTGTACGCGGCGGTGGCGGAGGCGGCGGTGCGTGGCGGGCTGGATCGCTTCAAGCCGCAGGAGCTGGCCAACACGGTGTGGGCGTATGCGACGGCGGGCGTGGCAGCGGTCCGGAGACGCTGTACGCGGCGGTGGCGGAGGCGGCGGTGCGGAGCGGGCTGGCTGGCTTCAACCCTCAGAACCTGGCCAACACGGTGTGGGCGTATGCGACGGCGGGCGTGGCTGCGGACACGCTGTACGCGGCGGTGGCGGAGGCGGCGGTGCGGAGCGGGCTGGATCGCTTCAACCCCCAGGACCTAGCCAACACGGTGTGGGCGTATGCGACGGCGGGCGTGGCTGCGGACGCGCTGTACGCGGCGGTGGCGGAGGCGGCGGTGCGGAGCGGGCTGGATCGCTTCAACCCCCAGGACCTAGCCAACACGGTGTGGGCGTATGCGACGGCGGGCGTGGCTGCGGACGCGCTGTACGCGGCGGTGGCGGAGGCGGCGGTGCGGAGCGGGCTGGATCGCTTCAACCCCCAGGACCTAGCCAACACGGTGTGGGCGTATGCGACGGTAGACTATTATCACCGGGCGCTGCTTGCCGTCTGCTCGCGCGTGATCAGCGACTCGCTCGCGCGGGATCCCTCGATACGGAGCGAGGAAGCCCGCTCTCAGCTGCACCAGTGGCAGCTCTGGCTCTCCCTTGAGCGAGGAGCAGACGGGCAGCAGCACCTCCTCTCCGAGTCCCAACGCAAGCTCTGCTGCGACGCCATGCAAGGCACCGAAGTTACGATCTCGCGCTTACAGCGCTCTGTCGCGATTGCCCTCGCCGCCGTCCAGCACGGCTTCGAGGAGGAGCATCTCGAGCCGCGCACCGGCTACTCGCTCGACCTGGCGCTGCCCTCATCACGCCTCGCGGTCGAGGTGGACGGCCCCTATCACTTCCTGCTGCCCGAGGGCCTGGGCATGCGCAGACCCAATGGGCCAACGTTGCTCAAGCGACGCCTCCTCGCGGCGGCTGGCTGGAGGGTGATCAGCGTTCCATTCTACGAGTGGAACGGCTTCGCGACGGCCAAGGAGCGGCAAACCTACCTGCAGGGGGCGGTCGCCCCGCTGTTGGGCTTGTAGTACTGTGCACACTCTGACTCTTATCATTGTCCTTGGCGGGCGGCTCCGTGGTTTACCTGTGTTTAGTCGGCCAGTGCGCGCCAGTCCCGTGCCCGTCGGTTCCTGTGCGTTAAACTATTTGAAAAACAAAGAAAGACAGAAAACAGACCAAGGGGGGGGGCGTAAGGGGGAGGGATGGGCGATTGAAATTTTGCAATTTGGACACACCCGCGGGTTTTTTCTCTGCTTTGTTCACCCCAGGGTTCGGACTTTTTGCTGGGAAACAGGTATGGTGTAATCATCCGAGCCTCCTCAAGACCATACCCCCCCGCCTGCTGACAGACCAAGCCTCGCGCCGACAGGACCATACCCCCTCCCCCCCCGACTCCCCCTTCGCCCCGCCGGCCGCTTACTGCTAAGGTCCTAGCACCTAGGAGGCTGGCAGACACCGACCGACCCGCACACTAGCACATTGGGCTCTCCCCCCCTTTTCGCCAACCCACTAAATGCCACCGAGAACCGGGTTCTGTGAAGAGGGTCGCGCGTAGATGCGAGCCCGTTCGCTCCCTCGCACGACACCGAGGTGTCGCCAGCAGGCGCGCGGCGTGAAACGCGCCTGCGTCTAGCGTCGCCAATGCGGGTCGGCAACTCGGTTCGCGTGCACTCGCTGCTTTCCCGTCCGGATCTCAATGGCTGCCGGGGCAAGGTGTCCGAGGCCTTTGACGCGCTCGCGGGCCGCGTGGGTGTGCTCGTCGACGGAGAGAGCCGCCCTCTTGCGTTGCGCCCCGCAAGCCTCACGGAATTGACGGCTGAGGCCATCGACGCCGTCCTCTCCGACGAGGATCTGGTGCGCCTGGTCCTGCTGCACCTGCCGCGCTGGTTGCGGGCGGGCGTCCTGACGGGGGTCTCCGCGTCCATCCGGAGATGCGTGTTGGAGCACCCCGATCTGTACCGCTCGATTGTGGTGGTCGCGAACGTGGAGATGATCCCGAGTAGAGTGGTGCCTACTCGTGCGGCGCTAGGCGGCCAAGGGAACTATGGGGCACGGCAGTGCGTCGAGGAGGGCGCTCTCCCTCTGCTGCCGGCACACGCCGCAGCCATCTCGGACAAGAGCTGGGTGGAGACCCTCCTGATCGAGCCAGTCAAGGACTCCGGGCTGAGGGGCCCCGTCGCCGCCGCCGCCGCACGCCGCGCCACTTCGGTCACCTGCGCCCAGCTTTCCGCCGTCGTCAATGCGGAGTGGCCTTCACTGACGACTCTGCTCGCACCCGGCATGGACAAGTTCATCAACATGGAGCCGACTCCCGAAGCGCAGCGGGTGCGGGCAATGCAATGCCGCGACTGGGTCCGCCGCCACGTGCAGCGGTCGGTGCTGCATTTGCACCTGCTTGGCGACGTGTACGTCCAGTATGGAAACAACTCCTCAATCTTGCTGTTCGATCCGGCCGACCAGCCAGGCTTGATCTCTATGCAATTGGACAACGGGCAGGTAATCCCTCCCCCGGACTTCCTCGGGGAGCTTGTGGCGAGCTGGCCGGCAGCGGTTCGTGCCAAGTTGCGCAACTTGGACTTCCCAAGCTCGTTCTATCCAGCGCTCGATGATGTCGTCTCTGCCTTTGGGCAAGGGCTCTTGCCCAACTTGCGCCGGCTCAGGTTGGGGATTGGTCGCCCCGACGAGGACGATTTTAATCGCCTTGCGCTTACGGCAGCCAACACCAAGATCGAGGCCATCTATCTCCACATCGACTCTAGCGAGGATTTGCCGATCGACTGCCTAGATGTCTTTCAACGCGTGAGCACGTTGCAGGAGCTGGTGGTCGCCTGTGACAGCTGCACTTGGACGCCTTCGGGATGTGACGAGTGCCATGTGACCCAACATCTCCGCTCGCGCCTGGGAAACGTCGCGCTCGTGATTTGCGATGTCACTGACATCTCCGAAGCACTCGATTCTCTCCATCGGGCCTTTCTCCCGTCTGCTGCAGAGGAGTGGCACCGTTCCTCATGCTCGAACCTCGCCATGGGGACTTTGATGGGTCCCATGCGTCGCCTCGCAGAGACTTTGCCCTTTCTGCGCGGGAGGAGGGGCCAGGCCAGGATGGAGCTGCCCGATGAGGTGTGGGATGCAGCCGCGAAGGGCGATAGCTTGACGACGATGGCGTGGCTTCACACTGGAGGGCATGCCGACGCCAGATTGGACGATGAAGACGGCGCGGGAGGAACGCTCTTGCTGTGCGCCGCAAGCGGCGGGCGGTTGCCTTTGGTCGACATGCTACTGCGGCACGGCGCGTCCCTCGATTTGCAGAACTACATCGGCTGGACCGCACTGATGGGCGCAGCCTTTGAGGGGAGTGTCGAGGTGGTACGGCGTCTCCTCGAGTGTGGCGCGAATCCCAACAAGCAGAACACCAACGGCAACACCGCGCGGACAATTGCCCAGCAGCGCCTGAGCAGCACCCCGCCTGGCAACCGCCAACGCCGCTATGCTGAGGTCGTGCGGCTGCTATGCGAGGCTGGCAGTGTCACGCCTGCTGGTTTGGACTTGCTGGAACTTCTCGTGGCGCAGTTTCCTGAGCATTGCGTGGTCCATCGGTCTGAATGACTCAGACACGACTCCCCGTATATGGCGGCGTTCGTTTGCACTCCTCTTGCGCTGCACGCTCTTGTGTGTAGGAGAAAATGGCGCTCGCTCGAACGTATAGTCACACAGACCTTCTTTTATTTAGCTGTCATTGAGAAGAACACCGCACCTCCTTTGTGGCGCTGCGCCAGCGCTTGTCTAGTCACACCAGCTACGACCCGATCTTAGAATCACTCTCCGTGTTCAAGCGATTAAAAGAGACAAGCTGTGTACCACACCGGCGAGCGAGTCGACACGCAACACGTCCGCGCACTGGCGACTGGGAGCTGGGTGTAATAGCGTAGCGCAGCTGACTCCGAAAGCGGGTGTGCTCTGAAGAAGAAAACGGACAGAGTTTGGACCTCCTGGAACGCCCACAATCGACAGATCTTTCACAGCGGAGTCGGTCCGGATAACTGCTGCCGAGAACTGCTCGGACTGCCAAAAATTAGTACCTGACAGCGTAGGTTGGTAGGTGGACACTGAAGAAAAAGAACTTCCTCCTTCGCCACAAATCCTCCACGGATAACTGCCTGTCTGGTATAGCCCCAGCCGACTCCGCGTGAACTATCGAGGGATCTCGAGTTGCGGAGCTCCCTTGCTGCTCGGTGTACGAACTCTGTTCACAGCCTTGTTATGAGAAGAAAATACGTCCTATGGCGCTATGCGCTGGTCTGTGAGAGGTTGAGGTGCGAGCCCTGGAGGCCCTGGGAATGGGGGAGACTACCCGCGGGCCTAGAAGGCCCGCGCGCAGGGGGGTGGGGCATTGAGACCGGTCATGAATGAGTGCGCGACACGCATGTTGCGAGCAGCGTTGTTGATGTTTTGCGCGTCGCCACAGACGGCGGCGCGCGAGAGCTGTTGCGAGTGGTGCTGGACGAAGCCCCGGGCGCTGCCGGAGGCTGTGCCGTAGTCGGTGCGGTCGACGGCGCTCGGGCTGCCGAGGACCTCTTTGGCGACGTTGAAGATGATTCTCTTGGTTTGCCGCGCGATTCCGCCCTGGCTTTCCACGAGCAAATTTTGACGATTCCGTTCTTGACATGGAGCGCTTCGTTCAGAAAGAAAACAGACAAACCCAGACGAGGGATGGGGGAGCGCTTCGTTCACACCGAGCAGCTGGACTGCGCTAAATAGCAGACAGGATAACTGCCCAACGTTGGAAGACAGTTGGTGGTGACACATCGCCGCCGCCGCGAACAGCCCAGACATGACCGTGCTCAAGGCACTGACATTCAGCCTAACCATAACTGCTGCCGCGGCGAAGGGCTACTGCAACGACCGTGACAGCTCGTGCGCTAACTGGGGCAAGAACGGCGAGTGCGAGGGCGACAACGCGGACGCTGTCAAGAACCTGTGCCCGCACACTTGTGGTGTCTGCAGGTGGAGAGCGCCGCGGTGGCGGAGAGACCACTCCCATGCTCGCCGCTCGCTACACACCACTGTGTACATCGCCGCCTCCCTCCTCCTCGTCGCACCAGCGCCTCTTGCCCTCTCGGCCTCTCAAACGTCGGCGCACCGCCCACGCCGCCCGCACCGCCCGCACCCTGATTCATGGCCCCGACCCCGTCGCAGCCACGCGTGCGGCGACATGGAGTCGCACTGCGAGGCCTGGGCCAAGAGCGGCGAGTGCGAAAAGTCGCCCGATTACATGAAGAAGGCACACACGCCACCGCCCTCTCGACTGCCCTTTCCCGCCTCCCACTCGCATGCTGGCTCTCACAGCACAGCCGCCCCCCACACCTCCGCTCCCCTCGCTCGCCCCGCCCTCGCCGCCAGCCCTCCCTCACCGCCGCCCTCGCTCACCGCCCAGGAGTGCCCCACCGCCTGCGGGCTGTGCAACCCCGTGTGCTCCGACCTGCACGACGACTGCAACCACTGGTACAAGGAGGGCGCGTGCGAGACGAACCCGTGGTACATGTACCTCAACTGCGCCGTCTCGTGCGGCGTGTGCAAGCCCATGTGCAAGGACAAGGAGGGCGGCTGCCCGCCTCACGCCTCGCCTCGATACCAGCACCCGCACACAACCCCCGCACACCGCCTCACCGCTCCTCCTCTGCCGCGCCCCTCGCCGATTCCCTCGGCCACATCTCCCCCGGTCGCCCACCACACGCCTGGCTTTGGCTGCTCCCTCGGCGCGGGAGCGGACTCGGACCTCCCTCCCCCTCCAGGAGAACGACTGCCCCGGCTGGTCCTCAATGGAGGAGTGCTCCAAGAATGCAGGCCACATGCTGCTCAAGTGCCCGAACTCGTGCTCCGTCTGCGAGGCGCGTGGCGCCTCCGCGAGAGAGGAAGGGACCTCCCCGCCGTTCACGCCGCCGCATCTCGTGAGCAGGACCGCGGCCCGTGCAAGGACTTCAACACCACGTCGTGCGCCATCTGGGTGAGGGGGCTGCAAGAGTCGGGGGAAGGGGGGGAAGGGGGGGGGGGGGGTCCTCTCTTCACGGGCCGGAGCGTGGACAGGCGATGGACGACCAGTGCCTCGTCAACCCCGGCATGATGAACAAGGAGTGCCCCGTCACCTGCGGCGTGTGCTCCAACGTCTGCGAGGACAAGGAGGCGGCGTGCAAGGACTGGGCCAAGGACGGCGAGTGCGAGAAGAACGAGGCGCACATGCTGGTCACGTGCCCGTCGGCGTGCGGGCTTTGCTCGCAGCTGGAGCGCTTCTACCGGACGGGCAGCGAGGCCGCCGAGTCACACCACACCCGAGACAGCACGAGGTCACCCGACGCTTTGCCGGAGTGTAGGCATCGACGGCGGGAAGGACGAGCTATGAGCACCGCCCGCTCGTCCGCCGCCCGCCGGAGGCGCTTCGGAGGCCGAGCGCAAGGCGAGTGCGGGGACCCGCGGCTCGCAGTCTGCATATGCCGATGGTGGGTGGCGAGTTGGACGGGGCCTCTTGTGTTTAGTTTGCGGGTAAGGCGGCACCGTGTCTCTCGGGCCGTGGCGCGTGGGGGGCGGGCTGATCACCAGGCCCATATTCAATCTCTGACTCTCTCGCGTTTGGTTTCTTTGGTAGGGTGTAGGGGCGTTGCCATGACGCATGAGCGCGTATGCAACCGCATGTGCGCGCGTTATCGAGAGAGAGGATTCACCGCATTCAGCTTTCACCGGGTATATTGAATATTATGCGCTAGAGAGGACACGTCGAGATCACGAATACAGGAATACTCTCTCTCTACACACTATACTCTCTCTCTACCGTCTACGCGGCCCCCCTCATGTGCGCGGCGCATCCATCTCTCGCCCATCTCCGCACTCCGGGGCGTGTGACCGCCCTCTCGGTCTCGCCTCTCCGCTCGCCTTTCAACCAAAAGCACACACAAGAGACAAGACAGGTGACAGCGCGGGCGGAGAGGGGACGAAACGACCGGACTCACGAAACGAATTTCAGCAGAGCACCGGTCTGGCGTCTGCTCGCGCGTGCCGGCACCGGCTGTCAGTAACAGAGTGTTATTGCGACAGTTTTCACAAAGTAGCTCGCCAGCCCAACGGCTCGGCGACTCGCGCCCCTTTGGAGCGCGCAGCTACGGCTTTAGCGGCCCTTCGGGCAACTTGCGTCTTCCTCCACACCTCATCCACCCTAGGTTCGTCCGCCCACGGTCGAGAGATGAGGGCGAAGTACTATGTACTAATTTAAATCCCTGGGCGCTGGGGAAGCAACCCCCCTGACGACGGAGACACCGACGACCGAGATCGGCGACAGGGACAGCGAAGCGGTTTATTTTAGCAGCGCAGGTGTAAGAAATCAACCCAGATCAGTGTCCCAACATGAAACAAACGCGGCACTGAGCTCTTAGGGCTTGCGCCTTCAAGCTTGCACCTTGCTCTTGCGCCACGCGCGCGCTGTCACAAGTGGACGTCAGGAGTGGGAGCCCGGAAGGTAGCGGAACACACCAAGGCCTTGGGCAACCTTGGGCGTGTGGGGCGCGCGGGGAGTGCGCGTACATGCCACATGTGGCCCGATCTGTCACGCGCGGACAGCTTAGGCGCCAGGGGGAAGTGCCGACAGATGGCCAGCCCCGCCAGCCTGAGCCTCGAGCGCGCCTCGGGCCTCGCGCAATCCCGGCGCAACCGCGCGCAACCGTGATGTGTATGTTCACGCCCGCGGGCGTTCACCGCTTCACCCGCTCTGGCGCCATCCATCCCAAGTGCGTCTGAAACAGCACGCCCGCGGGCATGACCATCACGATGCTCCCCCCAACCACACGGTAGCCGCCGGTGCCGACCGAGAGAACCGGTGGCAGCAACGCCTCCTGCCTGAGCAGCTCGACTGCGTTGGCAAAGCGGAGGTCCTTCTTGAGTAGTTTCCACCGCTTCTCGAGGTACCTCTCAACGTAGCGTGGGCGAGGTTGGATCATCTGCAGCTGGCGTAGCTCGCCCGGCGTGCCCAGGCAGATTGCGAAGTCCTCAGACGTGAACATCGACTGGTCGAGTTTGCGCTCGCCAAGCTCGGCTGCGAGCACCGATAGGTCCAACGGCTCTGGCTCGTCGGCCGCGGCGGTGGGATCGCTCGGCTCGGCGAGGGAGAGCGCACTTGCTGTCTCAGTCAGCTTGTCGATGCCGGATCCCGAAGTCCGAAGCGTCTTACACACGACACGGTGCTTTGGCCAGGCAGCGCGCTGGCACGCCTTGCTGCAAAAATACGCAGCGTCGCACCCACTGCACCGGCTTGTAGTGGCCACCTGGCAGACCTCGCACACTGTTGTTTGCGCCCACCCGTACTCTGCGCCGTTGCGGTCGCGGAGCGCCCGGCCCTGTCGGGTTGAGCTGCCTGAATCACCCATAAAGAGCACGAAGCCGCTGTCGAGGTCGGCCGGGACTCGCGTCGAGCGCGTGAGGGCGCAGTGCATGTCGAGAGCGAGAGAGTGCAGCCGTCCCGCGTGGTAGTACGATGACGGATCCGACTCGGTGGGCGCGTGCCACGTCCCGCGAGGTGGCCCCACCGTCGCAAAATCTGCGGCGTCGAGCATGATGCGGATGGCATTGGCAGCAAAGCGCTCGACGAGCGACTGCGAGTAGACGGTAAATTGGCTGGGAAATGCTGCCTCAAAGTCGGCTTTGCGGGTGCTGGGATAAACCCGCTCGAGGAACGGCGTCACCTCTGCCTCGCGCTGGAGCCAGTCAACAATCGTCTGATGCAGTCGCTCGGCGCACTGCATAAAGAGCGCACGGGCTTGTGGGTCTGCAAACGTTTGTCGAATGTCTTGGTAGCCCCGCAGAAACGCGCGCCAGTCGGACACTTGAGCCGCGCTCATAGCTTCTGTCGATGGCAGACGATGGCGGTCCCTCACCTCGTCAAGGGAAAAATAAGGGAAGCGTGCGAAGAGGCCACCGGCCAAAAGCGCATGTCTTGAAGGTCCGATACTGGAAGCCCATATAGGCACCTTACACTCCCCCGCAGTATCGCACCTCTTGAGCGACACTACGTTTCCGCAGCTGGGGATTCTCCGGGTACCCCTCTTTGTACCCGTGCTGGCCGGATTCCTCCTCCGAACAACTCAAGTTCGATCGGCCCCAGTCTCTAACTGGCAGCCACTATCTCACCGGAGGTACCATGTCCGAGGAGGCCACCGGCCAAAAGCGCATGTCTTGAAGGTCCGATACTGGAAGCCCATATAGGCACCTTACAGGAACCCATTTTACTTTATGGCCCCTTCCGCGCGAACGCGCACCCCCCCCAAGGGCCAGGGCTCTCTAGCCCGCAGCCCGATGCCGATCACCCGGGACCCGGCCAGCTGGGTGCGCTTCTTTCTTATAGCTCCGGGACCTGGCCCTGGGTGGGTGTGAGGTTGATTGATGAAGACTGCACTTCAAGTGCTCCAAGTGCACGGAGCCTCAGCTGAGCTGGGAATAGGACCGCCGCAAGAGATGTGATGGAGAGGGGGGACGACACTGCTTCAGCAGCGTGCACCTCGATGGACGATGCTGTCCGTGTCAAGCCGCGTGGCGTGGAACGGTTGAGCATCCCTCCGGGGGCCTTCTGCGCCGGGGAGGCGTTGTTGGAGGCTAGGACGCAAGCGCCCGTCGCCCATTGTTAAATTCGGGGCCCACACTCCGCTGCGCTCCGACCCCCGAGAATTTGGAGGGCCTAAAAGTTTAAGGTCTGTTGCCCTCACCTCGCTTGCGTGAAGAAAATAAGTCTGGCACTCTAACGTCACCGGCAGGCCCGGCGTCTTCATGTCGGTGATGGCGACGGCGTGGGGGAGCTGCTCGGCAACGGCGCTGAACATGGCGAGCCACGTGCTGCCGGACGGTGCCGAGACACCGAACTGCTCGGCGAGGCTAGTGAGGCCGCTGCAGCTGGCGCCGGGCACCGCCGGTGCGGAGGGGGAGGGCGCAGCTGGCGCGGGTGGCGGCGGCGCTGCCGGGGGTGATACTGCTGGCTGCTGAACGGGCAGGGGCGGGGAGGTGGCCATCGCACTCGGAGGCTGCTGTGGCGACGGCTCCGGCGTTTGGTGCGCTTGCCTGGCTGCCTGCTCGGCCTGAAGTTCAACCGCAGCCTGTCTTGCTTGGATCTCTGCCTGTTGCCGCTGCAACTGCTCCGCTTGTGCCTGTGCAGCCTGCTCCGCCGCCTTGGCCCGCATCTCCATCTCTTGCTGTTTGACGCGAGCTTCAGCCTCCATCTGCATGCGCTGCTGCTGCAGTTCCATCTCCATGCGCTGTTTCTGAAGCGCAACCTCCATCTCTCGCTTCTCCTGCTCGAGCCGCTGCTGAGCAGGCCCGTCTTGCGCCGCTTGACTCGCTTGCATCTCCACCTGCTGCCGCCGCAGCTGCTCAACTTGCGCCTGCGCAGCCAGCTCCGCCTGCTGCGCGCGGATCTCAATCTCGCTTTGCTTGGCGCGAACCTCCACCTCCATCTTCATACGCTGCTGCTGAAGCTCGGCCTCTAAAGCCTGCGCCTTCATCTCAATCTCCTGCTGCTTGGCACGCGCCTCCGCCTCCATCTGAACTCGCTGCTTTTGGAGCTCGGCTTCCATCACGCGCTTCTCCTGCTCCATCCGCTGCTGCGCCGCTTGGAGCTCCTGCATATGCATCTGCATCTGCATCTGCATCTGCTGGCTCTGCGTCTCGAACTCCATTTTCTGCTGCATCACTGCTTGGCCGTGTAGCAGGTCCTTGCTGCTCGCCTCGGCGCGAAGCCTATCCAGCTCTCCGCGGAGGCGAAGCTTTTCCTCATCCTTGACCGCGGAGCCCGTCTTCATGGCTTCCGTCAGCTGCGTTCGAAGGGATGCGATCTCTTCCTTGATGCCCACGGCCTGAGGGCTGTCGGCATTTGTTGCAGACTCACGGGCAAGGTCGGCCTGGAGCGACGTGATCAGGTCTCGCAGCGCGCTCACGTCCGTGCTGGTCTCGGGAATCGGCTGCGCCGTCTTCTGCGGGAGCGAGAGGGCGGGGGCTCTCTCATGGCTGCGCGCATCGAGGTGGACCGTTCCTCCTCCCTCGCACCTCAACGAGCGAACGTAGCTCCTTAAGTTCGCGTTGCATGCCGTCAAGCGACTCGTCCTCTTCGGGCCCACGCCGCTTCGCCCTTGATGGGCTCGAGTTTGAATGCTCCGCCCGCGCCGCCACTGACCGTGGGCTTGAGTTGCGGGGAGGGAGCTCATCCCGCTCGTCGCCGTCGCTCGAGGCTGGAGCCGACCGATCGGCAGTCTCGAGCTGCTCTGATGGCGATGGCCACGTATTGCGCCCCCTTCTTGATCTCAAAGGTGACGAGTGGTGCTCGCGGAGCCTGGCCTCCTCGACCTGAGGCGCAGAGCAAGTGAGCAGATGAGACGCAGTCGAGCAGCGAGGGCAAGAGACAGATGCTGTCCGCAGCAGCTGCGCGGGTGGAGAGTAGCACCTCCTCTGGAGCACCCGGCGCTCGCGCGTCGCGGCCGGCCTTTGTCGGGGAAGTTCGCGGCGAGCCCGCCTGCTCCATGAACATTTGCTGCCAGCGCTCGGTGATGCTGGTCTGATGCTTGAGCACACTGATCAGCGCTTCGATCGGCTCCGCCGCATCGCCGAACGCGTCCATGCCCAGCAGCGCGTCCCTCACGCGCTCGGGCGACGTGGCGCTGCCCGGAGGATGCATCACGTCATCAGGTGAGTAGGCGGATGCGCCGCCGGGAAAGTACGACATGCTCGCACGGCGGACGAGATCGTCCACCGAGCCGCGAGCCGACGCTGCGCGGCTCATCGTGCGAGCCACCTCCCTCTTGTGCTCCTCCATCGCAGGAAGGTTTGGAGGCGGCCGAGGCTGCCGCGGCGAGTTGAGCGCACGCATGTAGGCAGAGTAGCCGACTGGCCAGCGGTGCTTCTCAAGCAGCCGGAACAACGCCCAGCGCTGCTCGCACGGGTTCCTCCCGCCGAGCTCCCACATTTTGAAGCCGTGGTCTGCGCAGAACCGGTTGATGGTGCCGATTGGAGTGTTCTCTGAGAGCGGCGTGCGTGGCGTGAGCCAGAACTCCTTTGGGAACCCGGTGATCCGCGATCCACTGGCCGTGACCGCCCTGCCTTGGCTGGGAAGGCGCGGCAGCCGCGGTGAGCCAGGAGGCGTCTCCCACGCTTGCATGGCCGTCAAAGACGTTTCAAGCGCCGGGGGACGGGGCGGCGATCGGCCGGTTCATACTTGTAACTGCCCGAGTTCCGGAAGAGGAAGGGTTTTAGGTTCGTTGTATAAGGGTGAAAGAGAACACACGCTCGACTCGGCAAAGAGCTGAAAAAAATTCACGCGAGATGTCGAGAAATGCGGCGTCGCCTGCTCGTAGCTCGACCAACAACCGACGCACTGCACAAACCGACGCACTGCACAAACCGACGCACTGCACAAACCGACGCACTGCACAAACCGACGCACTGCACAAACCGACGCACTGCAGCAGGCCGCGCCGGATTTCAGGCGACGCACTGCACAAACCGCGCCGCGAACACGATATTGCAAAGTCGACCAGCATAGGATGGCCAGCTGTCCACTCTCCTATCGCCTGGGCGCGCGGGCGCTGCGAGCGGCGCAGACCGTGCAATGCCAGACGCTCTACGCCGTCGGCGGGCTCTATGGCAACATGCACGCGCTCTCAGCGATCCGAGAGCGCGCAGCACAGGAGCTAACGCCGCCGACGCTAATCTTCAACGGCGACTTCAACTTCTTCAACTGCGAGCCCTCGTGGTGGCACGATCTCAACCGCGATATTATGCGCAGCCCGCGCCACATCGCCACCGCCGGGAACGTGGAGGTCGAGTCGTCTGCCATCGCGCCGTCTGGCTTGGGCTGCGGCTGTGGATATCCAGCGTACGTGTCCACCGGCGTGGTCGAGCGATCCGATCGCATCGTCGCGGCGCTGCGGGCCGCCGCCGCCGCCGCCGCAGCCCCGGAGCTGCTGGGCTGGCTCCGCGCGCTGCCCTTGGCGCTGGTCGCAGAGGTCGGTGGCAGGCGCGTCGGCATCGTCCACGGCGACGTGGAGAGCCTGGCCGGCTGGGGGCTGGGCGTCGAGGCCATGTCGCCGCCCGATGAGCCGCTGCGCGCTGCGCTCGGCTGCGGCGACCCCGCCTCGCAGCAGTACCTGCCGCCCACGCCACGCGAGACGGCGCTCGGCTGGATGGAGGAGGCCGAGGTGGTCGGGCTCGTCTGCACGCACACCTGCCTGCCGCACGGCCAGGCCTACCGCGACAGCCGGGGCGGCGCCGCCGAATGGGGACGCGCCGTCTTCAACAATGGCAGCGCTGGGATGCCCAACTTCGAGGGGCAGCGCTTCGGCCTGATCACGCGGGTGAGCGCCGACCTACACGCCGTGCCGCCCGACTCGCTCTACGGCGTCGCCGCCGGCGGGCTGCGCTTTGATGCGCTGCCTGTGCACTACGACCACGACGGCTGGATGGCCCAATTCGAGGCGGTCTGGCCAGCGGGCTCCGACGCGCACGCCTCGTACCACGCGCGGCTGCTCCGCGGGCCGGGCGGCTTCACGCGGAGGCACGCGGCGAGAGAGGGCGTGTCTTGAGCCGCCGCTTGTTATATCATACATAACGACCTATGTGGGAATAGCCGCCATGATGAAGTCCAAGTCGCAACCGTAGATGGGTGAGTCTCGTCTTCTCCGATCGCCATTTTCTTTTCTTTTAGCCAGAGCAACGCGTGATGAGGAAGGATGAGAGAGATGTCGAGAGGGCAGAAAGCCGTGAAAGAATTGGGTCTTGGCACAAAGAAGGATTACGTAGCTGTATCTACCGTCACAACTCAGCTGCTCCCTTGTACTTCTTACCTGTGAAGCTGTCTCTGCGCGATTTCGGCCGGGGTTGTGCGTTTATGTGAAACCCATCCCCAGGGCCTCCAGGGCTCGCACCTCAACCTCTCACAGACCAGCGCACAGCGCCATAGGACGTATTTTCTTCTCAATAACAAGGCTGTGAACAGCGTCACGAGTTCGACCCTCGTCTGTCAAACCACCCACTCCGTTGTCCTCCAACACGATGGGGGGCACGAGCAACCCCAGCGAGGAACAGCTCGCCCTCGTGACGGCTCGCGTCATCGAAATCGCCTCGGCGATCAGCGAGACGGCCGCCTCACTCGACGGGAGCGGCTACTTTGAAGACAGCGGGTTTGACGACGAGGAGCGCGGAGCGGCTCTGTCCGCGAGGCTCTTGGAATACAGTAACGCCGAGGAGCTCGACCCGAACATCGACGACCACCCGCAGCCGCGACGCATGGCCCATGGCGCGCTACCTCCTCGAAAATGTCGAATTTGAGGTCCTCCAGGCGCCGCTCCCGAGCGCCCTCCTCACTATACCGAAGGAGGTGGCTGACGCAAGCGAGGGAGCTGGCCTCTCAAAGGGCGTCAAATTCGGCGCGACGCTCGCCTTCGTCGCGATGCTCTTTGTTTTGGCGCTGTACAGAGATGCCGCTGCCTCCGTCTCGGCGAGCCTCAGTACATCCGCTTCGAGCTCGGGAGCGATGACGCGCGCGCGGCCTTCACATCTCCACCCAGAACACCACAGCGGCACGCCCGCCACGGGAGGTGCCGCGGGCGGGGGCGTCAGCAGCGGCTTGGGCCACGGCGTTGGAGGCGGGAGGACCACCGGTGCAAGACCGCCAAGGGCGGGAGCAGGCGCAACGGGACCAAGCTGACGCGGTGAGGGCAGGCACTTGCCACTCATGTGCTAGATCAAGATGCCGCGACACCGCGGCGACACCCACCTCACGCGTCCAGGCACTCGGCTCCCGGGGTCGCGGCGGACGCGTGTTAGACACCGCGGCGCGATGGACCAGCGTGCGGCGTCCGGCGAGACGTTGGCGCGAGAGAGAGAATCAGAGCTAACGAGAGAGGGGGAGGTGAGTACGATTAACTTCACACAATAGCCGTAACAAAAACAACTAAACTGTAAACTAAAAACTCTTGCACACATCACACACATGCGACATGCCTCTGTACCTCCACTGGCCACTGGCACTGGCCTGTGGCCATGTTGCCCGTGCCCCCCTCGCCCGACGCCCCTGCGCCTGCCCCCTCTCTCATGCCACATGCGACTCAAACGTGGTGCTAGTCCCCCGTCGGGAGGACGACCGGGACTCGAGCGATCATTCCAGCCGGCTGCAAGCACCCACGGCTCTAGGACCCATCTAATTTGCGCTTGTTCGCACGCCTCGCCTTGCGCCTCTCCTTTCGCCGGTCCTTCCTGCCCGCCTCCTTGTCGGCGGGCCCCGCCTCGGCCGTCCCCAGGGTTGTCGCGGGTGTCACAAGCACGGGCTCGCGCGAGGCCGCGAGAACCGACTCTTCCGCCTCCGCCTCCGCCTCCGCCTCCGCCTCCGCCTCCGCCTCCGCCTCCGCCGCCTGTGCGAGCTCTGTCGCCGCCAACTCCGCAGCCGCCCTCGCTGCCTCCGCCTCGGCGGCCGCCTCCGCAACCTCGGCGAGCCTGCCCATCCGCGCCGCCTCCGCCGCCTCTCCGGCGACAGCCGCCGCCTCTGCCGCCTCGCGCGCCGCCTAAAGGACACGCCCGCGACAAGTGCACGAAGTGGCGTGACTGCGGCCCCTCGCAGCCCCTCTCGCCACCTCCGCCGCAGCGCGAGCGCCCTCCTCCTCCTCGCGCCTGGCCGCCTCCTCCGCCCGCCGCACCGCCTCGGCAACCTTCGTGCGAGCGACCGCCGCCGCCGCCTCCGCCTCCGCCGCCTCCGCCGCCACCGCCACCGCCTCCGCCGCCGCCTCCTTCTCCTCCGCCTGCGCCGCCGCATCCGCCTTCCTCCCTGCGATCCTCCTCGCCGCCCGCTCGACCACCGCCGAGAGCTCGCCCTCACTCGCCTCAACCTCGCTCTCCCTCTCCTCCTCCTCGGCCGCGCCCTGCCCGTCTCCAGGCCCTGCTAGCGACCTCACCCCCGCCACGGCCACGCCTCCCACTGTCACCGCCAGAGCTGCGCCCAGCGCAGGGCTGCCCAACGCAGGGCGCAGCGCCTCCACGACCGCGCCCTCGCTGCCCGCGCCCTCCTCTGGCTGCGACCGCCGCCCCTGCTCCAGCCGCCGCTCCTCTGTCACCTTCCCGTCCACCCAGGCGGTGAAGTCGTCGATGCCATCGGCGGCCGCGCGAGGCGCCTGCGGGCAGAGAGCGAGTGGGCGCCGAGGCGCGAGATGGGCGTTGCAGGGAGGGGGCGGGGCAAGGTCTCTCGGAAGTGTCTCGGAGGTGCCCCGCGCCTCGGCCGGCGTCGGCGACCCCTCCGGCAGGGGCGAGGCCTGCCTTGTGACGGATGCTGGCGCCTCGGCTGGGGCTGGGGGGAGGTCCCGAGGAGGGAGCTCAAGAGGCTCCAGCGCCGGGGCAGCGCCCCCCTCCGAGCTGTCCGCGCCAAGGCTACGCCGCAGCGCCTCGGAGAGCGCCTGTTGCTTCTCCGCCAGCTTGTCCAGCTTCTCCGCAGTCTCGCGCTGCTCCACGCCACGCACGCCCTCCCCAACCCACGAGGAGAGTGGCAGCGATGAGAGGTCTGGGAGCGTCGGGCCTCCTCCGCCGGCCGAGAACAGGACGGCCGCGGCGAGAGCGAGCGGCACGAGTCCAGCGGCGAGGGCCGACGGCGCTGCGGGCGGCGCCGCTGGCGTCTGCGCCGGCTGCGGCGTCGAGGATGGCGGCGGGGAGGCGGACGTTGCCGCCTGCCGCTGGCCAGGAGCCGGGGCGGTGTCGGCGTCGGCCAGAGCATCGAGGCGAGCCTCGAGGTCGGAGATCTTTCGGAGCTGCACCTCCGCGCCCAGCTTTTCGACGCCCCCTCCCACCGACCGCACCCATCCTGGCACCTCCCCCTCCTCCGCCGCGCCGCGCGAGCCGCGCATCGCGACGCGGAGCCGCTCTGCAAAGCTGCTGGGCGGCGGTGGCGGGAGTTCAGCATCATTGTCAGCCTCGGCCTCCGCATCGATGACCGGCCCCTCCAACGTCGCGGCGGGCCGCACCGCCTTGACCACGCCGTCGCCAAGGACCGCAGCCCACGCCTGGATGCTGAGACCGACCTCTCGCGCCTCTCCTGAGGCGACGAAATTTTGGAGCCGGTCCCGAGCGGCCGCCGCACCGCTGGCGGCGGCCTCGCTGGCACCTTGTGTCAGCTCCTCCGCGGCACGAGCGCGCTGGACGCTGGCGAGCTCCTCCTCAGCCGCGCGGACCCTGGCCTGTGCAGCCTCCAACTTCGCCTTAGCCAGGCGCTGCGCAGCCTCGACAGGCGCTCGTGAGCCGCGCGGCGAGAGATTTGGAAGGAGGCGCTTCCCCGCGTGCGCTGGCGCGAGGAGGAGGCACAGCGCGATGAGATTGCGGCAGGAGTTGCGGCGGCGACAGCGGCGGCACGAGATCGGAAGCATATATACATTGGGATGAATGTGATTGCGAAAAAAAAACTCCGGCGGCGCTGTCCCATCTCCTCATCTCTTTCCCGCCTGGGCGGCCGGTGGGCGGGGCAGCGGGTGGGCGCGCGGTGCGGCGTGGCGTGTGAGTGTGTGCGACTGCTACGACGGACCGCTCAAGGGACCATTGGGTTTGTACTATTAACAACGAAAGGCGCTCTCAAAAAAAAAACACCCGGGCCATATGCCTGCTCTATTTATTTATTTATGAGGATCCCTAGTCGTGCATGAATATTCTCGACGCCACGTCGCGCACGATCCAGTCGACGCCGTGCGCGAGGCCGCTGCCCGTGTAGGCGGAGCAGGCTCCGATCCGCCAGTGGCGCGTGGTGACGCCGTCGAGCTCGAGCGCCTCGCGGATCTCCTCGGGCGAGAGGGCGCCCTCGATGTCCTGCTTGTTCGCAAAGACGAGCAGCGACGCGCCGGCGAGGCGCTCCTGCTGCAGCAGCATGCGCAGCTCCGCGCGGCAGTCCTCGAGGCGCGCCCGGTCCGACGAGTCGACCACCCAGATGAGGCCTGCCGCGGCGAGGCAGGGGGCGTGGCGAAGCAGAGAGGGGGCAGAAACGGGAGAGGCCGGACAGGACATAGAGAGTGAGAGGGGAGCACGGCGAGGCTCGAGAGGAGCAGGGCGAGCACCGTCGGTCTCCTCAAAGTAGTTGCGCCAGTACGAGCGCAGCGACGTCTGTCCGCCCACGTCCCAGATGTTGAGGCGGAATCCCCGGTACCTGAGCGTCCGTCCGGGCCGCTCTTAGCGCCCGACCATAGCAAGGACAACCACATAGCTGCTTTCCACCGCCGCCACCACCACCGACGCCGCCGCGCCGCCGCCGCCGCCGACGATGCGCTCAGCTACGGGCCGCTCGGGGCGGCGCACTCGAGCGTCTTGATGTTGAAGCCGAGCGTCGGAGCGATCGTGTCGACGTCCTCGCCGTTGAACTTTTTGACGATCGTGGTCTTGCCCGCATTGTCCAGCCCGAGCATCAGCAGCCGCATCTCCTTCTCCTTCTCCTTTTGCTTCTTGAGGATGGTGAGGAGCCCCATGCCGCGGGCACCGGCGGCGGGCGGTTTCCGATCTGCGGCGGCAAGGGTAGCGGCGCCCCGGCGCGAACAACGCCTGGGGGCAACGCCCAACGGTGACCCACGAAAGAAGAATTTTATGGGAAGAAGAATTAACCCGGGGGGAACGAAAAACGGGTTGCCCGGAAGGGCGATATCACGGCGGCCTAACTGTGCCTCCGTGCGCTCGCCACATACCCCCTGCTGCCCGAGGGTCGTGTGAGCTCTTTATTGGGCACATACAGAGGCGGCCGTGGGAAGCCACCACGATCCACGTTCCCTTCAAATTTCCCGCCACCGAGCTCCGGAGCGCGCTCTGCACGAGCTCCTGGGACGCGGTTTCGTCTTTCGATCCCAGATGGTCGTCGCACGTCGGCGCCCCAATGAGGTCCGCCGTCATAGGTGTAGCACGCCACTAGACACACTGCCTCCAAGTTGAGCGGTGGAAAATTGTGACGAAGCCACGCACCGAGGCGCCGGCGTTCCTCTGGCAATCTGCCACCGACAGCAACACGCCTTTGATCACCGGCAGCGCTTGCGCTCCGCATACTCTCCAGAAGCTGTTGGTTGTGTGGCTGGTGCCACATGTTCATGTACATGTACATGTAGCTTAGGTCGCGGTGTGCCGTCTTTTTCGCGTGCCGGAGGTGGTAAAACCAATACACCGCCACGTCAGTACAGCTACAGCTCAGGTCCGAATTCACACGACGCTTTTGTTCAAATTCGAGCGTCGACCTTGCGCGTGCCGCCGGCCGCGCCGGCACTAGAGATGTCGTCCGCTTCCCGCAGCAGAGAAATCGAACCAGACCGGGGGAAAGGCGGCGGGTGGCGCCAGCACGCCCCCCAGCCCTTGCGGGGGCGGCGACCCGAGCGGCACCAGCCTGCACACACCCATCAGCTCCTTCTCGAGCAGGCGGTTGAAAGGTGCAAAGAATTCGCGCAGCTGCGCCAACGTCGCGGAAAACACCGCAGCCGATTCTCCCTGCTCGCTGGCATTCCGCACGCTCTGTGAAAGCGTCAACTGATTCGAGGCCGTTTGCGCGATCTTCGACAGGCGTGCGAACGGTGGCGTACTCAGCCCAAGGAACCCCGCAGTGGTTTTCAAGAACCCCGCAGTGTGCTTCGTAGATGCCGATTAGAAAGGCGCCACAGCCGCCAAACGCTCGCAACCACTCTCGCAGCTGGTAGGCATAGAGCGAGTCGATCGCCTATTTCTTGGCGATTCGATTCGGGGGTTGCATGCAGAGCAACAGGGCATGCTACGGGCATGCTACGGGTCGATACTGCCACGGGGCGGACTGCTACGGGCATGCTACGGGGCGGACTGGTGGGCTGCGTGTAGGCAGAGCAGGCACACCGCGCCCCTGGAAGAGTATGACATATTGAGGAAGCTCTCCTCGGAAGCAAGGGCTGGTACGGCCTTCGGCTCGGCGCACAACCTCTTCCCCGATCCAACATGTGGAGGGCGAAGCCACAACCAGCTGCCCAGCGCTACGTCCTCGCCGGCCATGATCTCCCGCACGCGAGCCATGCTGCGGTGGGCAACCTCGCGGAACGCCATGGCCATAGGTAGACCGACCAGCGGCTTCCAGCCACGCGGTCTCCACCAATGCCGCTGCTGCTCGAAATAGCGAAAGTGAGACGCCGCGCGAGCCGCCGGCTCGCGCAGCACGAAGATTACACGGGGGACGGGTGCACCGCCACAGGCGTGGATGCTGCGAGGAGCCCACGCATCCTCTCCCATGTAGGAGGGCCACTTGATGCCGATGCTTTTGCCCCCGCGGCACGCTTCGGCACTGTGAAGGCGGTGGCGATCGACAACCGCCGAGGCCACCATTCGCTGCACCTTCGCGGAGCCACCCGCAGCCGCCGAGGCCACCATTCGCTGCAACTTTGCGCAATGGCTGTGGAGCCACGCCGGGCTGCCCGCAGCTCCTGAGGCGTCCAGGTCAATGCAGCTCTCGTTGAGGGCAAGCGCCCAGGTGAAGGAGAACGCCGCCTCGCGAGGATCGACGGCGGCGCTGGGAAGCCGGTTCAGCCAGCTTGCGAGGCTGGAAGTGCCGGATTTTTGCGCCCCGGCGATGTAAAAGGCCGGCGGGCATAGGTGCGGCGGTGACGCGCAGCTGCAGTTGTATTCTCGTGCTCCTGGCGGATATCCGCAGGGGATGAGAGGCCCACCCGTTTGGCATCGAAAGAAGCCGCGACACCCGGACACCCAGAGCTCGTCCTTGCGGCATCCATAGCTGATGCCAAGCTGGCACTGTGCGGTGCTCGTCTGCTGAACCAGCTCGCACTCAGAGGCTGCTTTAGGGTGCGAGACTGCAGTTCGTTGTCCACGCATGCCCTTGAGCCCGTCGTGCATCCAAACAAGAAGCCACAAAAAACAAATGCATGCGAGGCCACCAAGCGAGAGCGAGAGAGAGAAGAGGGGCGAGATCCTGGGGGGTTGGCTGCCACGAAGAAAACAGGACCAAAGCAGTCATCATGTCATCGCACCACCACGGGTGCATATAGGGCCGGTACGTCTACATAGCAGCACGGCCCACGTCTCACGCGACGAAAACGCTCGGTCAAAAAGAATTTAGTCTTCCGACGACCGATCGAAAGGAAAAAACAGTTCCCCCGGTCAGGCAAGACCCTGTGGGGTTGGGCTGCCACGATGCCACGAACACAAACACAACTCTGTCCTCATCGCGCCACCACCTTTGGCAGCACAAAGCCGCGCCCTCACCGGACGCCCGCTCGCGCCGCCCGCGGACCCCTCTCCCGCCAAACCCGCCCCTCTCCTAGCCCCTCCCAGTGTCCCAGAAGCCGCCACACAGGCCTCGCCTCGCCTCGCACCAGCCCCCCAAAAGTAGGGGGGCGATTTCTGGGGCTCCCAGGCCATTCCGTATCGATTTCGGATTTTTTTTCCGGCGGATTTCTCCCATTTTCTTTCTTTTTTGCCCACACAGCCGGCCGGGCTCTCCTGCTCAGCGCGCTGTCTCTCAGATGTCCGCCAGCTCTGGAGCCGCTCCCTCGCGGCTGTCGAAGCGCTCCTCGTCCCAAGCGATCAGGTAGCCCAGCCGCATCACCTCGACCGCCCGCTTGCGAGCCGCTGTCGGGAAGAGCTCGTGCGACTGCGGCGACCACTCCGCCGCCTTGAGGATGAGCCTGCCCACCTCCACCGCCTCGGCCGCTGGCTGCAGGTTGGCCGGCCTGAGGGAGGGCAGGGTGTGTTAAAGAGAGGATCCGGCGAGTCGGGGAGAGACCATTTCAGTGCGCGCCTCAGTGCGAGTGCCTTGGCCTCGCCCGCCACGCGCACGCCGAAGCGGGCCGTCGAAGCGTTGGCGGAGACGACGACGCCGATCTTGCCGTTCATCGAGGGCCGCGAGACGAGAGAGCGGATCTCGACTGTGGAACCGACTCCCGCAACAGTCGGATCCGACTCGCTCCACGAGCAGAGGACGCGCGCCCGCTCGAGGGCAGAAGGCGCGCCGGCGAGCGGGTCGGCGCCGCCGCGCAGCAGCGCCCGCGCCCGCTCGACGGTGAGCGCCTGCGGAAGAGGGACAATGGGCGTGAGGACAGCGCGCTCACGCCTTCGGCCGCTAGTCTCGGGCACGCCTCGAGATGCTGGAGCGGCGTCCAGCCGCGGCTGGCGACCAGCCAGGCGGCGAGGTCGGCGTGGCCTTCTTCGGTTGCAACCTCCTCGGGCGTGCCGAAGGGCGTAGCGGCGCGGGAGGCGCCGTAGGAGGAGAGGAGCTTGGCGATCTCGAGGTGGCCGTCCTGGCACGCCGCGTACAGCGGCGTGACGCCGTTCTGCCGGGCTTGGTTGACCGCCGCGCCAGCCTCGAGGAGCAGCCGGGCGCTCTCGAGCTGGCCCTCCTGGCACGCCATGAACAGCGGCGTGCAACCATCGTTCATCGCTTGGTCGGTCGCCGCGCCAACCTCGAGGAGCAGCTGGGCGATCTCGAGGTGGCCCTCCTGGCACGCGATGAACAGCGGCGTGGTGCCTTGCTCATCGGCCTGGTCGATCGCCGCGCCGGCCTCGAGAAGCAGCCGGGCGATCTCGAGGTGGCCGTTGAAGCATGCCATGATCAGCGGCGTGGCGCCGTTCTGCTTGGCTTGGTTGATCGCCGCGCTGGCCTCGAGGAGCAGCCGGACGCACTCGAGGTGGCCCTCCTGGCACGCCATGAACAGCGGCGTGGTGCCGTCCTTTTCGGCCTGGTCGATCGCTGCGCCGGCCTCGAGGAGCAGCCGGGCGATCTCGGGGTAGCCCTTCTGGCTCGCCATGAACAGCGGCGTGACGCCGTTCTGCTTGGCTTGGTTGACGGCCGCGCCAGCGTCGCGCAGCAGCCGGGCGATCTCGAGGTGGCCGTTGAAGCATGCCATGAACAGCGGCGTGGCGCCATCCTGCTCGGCTTGGTTGACCGCTGCGCTCGCCTCGAGAAGCAGCCGGGCGATCTCCGGGTGGCCGTTCTGGCACGCCATGTACAGCGGCGTGATGCCTTGCTCATCGGCCTGGTCGACTGAAGCGCTGGCCTCGAGAAGCAGCTGGGCGCACTCGAGGTGGCCGTTCTCGCACGTGACGAGCAGCGGCGTGGCGCCGTCGGCCCTCGCTTGGTTGATGTCAGCGCCAGCGTCGCGCAGCAGCTTGGCGCACTCGAGGTGGCCGTGCTGGCACGCAATGTACAGCGGCGTGACGCCGTCCTTGTCGGCCTGGCCGACTGAAGCGCTGGCCCCGAGAAGCAGCTGGGCGCACTCGAAATGCTCCTCCTGGCACGCAACGTACAGCGGCGTGAAGCCTTCAGCGTCTGCTTGGTTGACCGCCGCGCCTGCCTCGAGGAGCAGCCGGACGCATTCGATCTCGCCGTTGAAGCTCGCAGCGCTCAGCGGCGTGGTGCCGTCGTCCGTGGGCTGCTCTATCGCCGCGCCCGCCTCGAGAAGCAGCTGGGCGCACTCGAGCTGCCCCGTCTCGCACGCGATGAACAGCGGCGTGACGCCGCCGTCAGCAGCTCGGTTGACCGCTGCGCTCGCCTCGAGGAGCAGCCTGGCGCAGTCGACGTGCCCCCCCTCGCTCGCGAGGAGGAGCGCGGTGGCGCCGCCGCTGTCAGCCGCCCCGACGCTCGCGCCGCCCTCGATCAGCAGCCGCACCGCCTCGGCCTGCCCGTGCCGAGCGGCCCAGGTGAGCAGCGTGTCCTGCTTCTCGGTGTCGTGCCGCGCGTCGAGCTGGGCCGCGAGCGACGTGCCGTGCGTCCCCTCCCCGGAGAGGAAGGCGCGCAGCGAGGCCAGGTCGCCCCGAGCCAGGTCGGCGAGCTGGGCTGGGAGGATGGCGCCGCTCATGCTGAAATGAGCGAAAGTCGCGCAATTTCTTTTTACTTATGCAGCGCTTGTCTGTCGTTCTCCACACCGCCGTGGCGTGGCAGACGGTGAACGAGCTAGCGTGCGGGAACAGCGGCATTGTGCACGGTGCTAAGTGCATTGCCGTTCTTAACGGAGTCGCTTAGGCGGCTCCGGTGGTGTGCCGGTGATAGTACTAGCACGCGCCAGTTCGCACCTGTGTCGAGCCTGTGTGCTGTGAGAGAGAGTTCTTTTGTTTAAATTCTTTTTACTGTATGCCATGCGCGCGGACCACGCTTGCGTGGATACGTGGCTGGCAGGCTGACCCGTGTGCGGGGTAACCCGCGCACGGGGAAGCTTCACGGGTTCGAGTCGTCAAACATTAAGCAGCGGAGGTGTGCCGAGGGGGGCCGGGAGGCGGGAAGCCGTCGTCGCCCGGCGCTCGCTGCTTGCAGCACCAATGGCGATGGCGCTAAGAGGTTCCTCTTTTCCGCCCCCCCCCCCCCCCCCCCCGCAAGGCGCGCGACACACACACATTTTTCCTCGAGTCTCGTGAAGATTTGGACCTTTGCGTCTTGGGTCCGGTTGTGTTTTTGTGTTGCCTTTTCTACTGGGCTGGGTTTTTAGGCATTGTGGGGTTGGCACTCCCATCGACCCTCATGACCTCCTGCGGTCTCTGAGATGGACACCAGTGGGTGTGGGACCACAGCCAGGATACATTCGAAGGCTGGGTAAGCAGTAGAGGTCGATACTCGACGCGTCCCACATGGTCTGTGTCGCTGTCGGCACGCTGTCGACAGGCGGACGTCGAGCGACACCGGTGGCAGTGCCACCCAGGAGTGGTCGGGCGGTCTCCCGTCATGAAAGAGCCACCATGTGATCCGTATGATGATTCCTGACAACCGCCTCAGTCAACTTTTGTCACAGTTCCCGCTCTGAGAGGAGCTGCGGGTCAGTTCGACAGCTGGAGCTGTGTCGCCGGCGTGCGGCGGCCTGCCTCCGGAGGTGCCTCTGAGGTGGACATCTTTTGGTCACCGTGAGAGAACGCGTTCGAATTTTCACTCCGGAACTTCAACTCTGCACGCGCACCGGCCAGGGCTACAATAGTGCCAGTGAGGCGGAGGCGCGAGTCGGAAGGCCGCGACCGTCAAGGTTCCCCCAATTTTCCTACAATCGCTGTGAACCCAGCCACGTAATCCGGCGAACACGCTTCTATCAGCCTTCCTCATGCACAATGTTGCCGTTGAGCTACGAGGCTGCAACCCGTCGTCATTTGAGTTTGCTGCCAGCCACACACAGCGCGTTCCTGCTGCACGAATGGTTGGACAGGTGTGAACAACACCTCGTGGGGGCGGCACCGCAGGCGTCCATTGAGGGGTCCAGGTGATAGGAGATAGCCCTGGGCGGACAATCCATACGCCTAGTTGGACTTCAGATCGCCCGATCGCGTCCCGGTGAACTGACGTCGGATTTGTGACGCCGCCGCACCGCGCCGCGGCCGGGCAGGGGCCCTCTGGAGGCTGAGGATGGCCGTGGCGGACCTAGACGAGCTCTGGGAGGTAAAGTGTCAGTGTGATCTGTGATCTGTGAGGGTCCGCCCGCAGGCGCATTTTGTATACCGAGGCGGTGCCCGGTGCCGAGCGCAGGCAGAGCCCACAGGTCGGACCTTAAGACAGCACTGTATATATTGTAGAGGCTGACCACGTGCACAATATCTCTCACTCTAGCTAAGCCAGGGGAGGCTATTCTGGGCGTCCACACGGCTTGCACTGGTGACCCTCAAAGCGAGCGAGCGCGTCCGGCAGAGCGACTGAAGAATCGATGCATGTTTTGCCCTGCTGCGCGCTGCCGCTGTCGCGCTTTCCGCCTTGCGAGAACTCCTGGCCTTAAATAAATAATAATACGGACACGCCAAACGAGCCTGCTATGCTGTTATGAATTCTTTTTTCGACTGCGAATGCAGTTTCTTTTCCTCGCATCTTCTCACTTTTCTTGCCCATGGCGCCCCTCGTGCGGACGCCACCGGTTTCGGAGCGCCTCGTGCTGATTCCAGCCATCAGCAAAAACAGCACGACTGGCTTCAAGAACGTGAGCTACGACCGCAGCAGAAAGAAGTTCCAGGTGCAGGTGCGGGATGGCGACAAGCGTGTCCACCTCGGCTGCTTCGACACCGCCGAAGAGGCGGCCACCGCCTACGCTCGGTCAGAGTACGGCCGCGCCGACGCCGCCAAGCAGCTGCAGCCCCGCGCTGCTCCCACTGCCGCCGGCGCCGCGGCGATACTGCAGGCGGCGAGGGAGGGCCTGACTCTCACCGCCAGCAGCGGCAGCAACAGCGGCTACAAAGGCGTGACCTTCTACCCGAAGGAGCAAGGCCGCAAGAAGTACCAGCTGAAGGTGACGGTTGGCGGCAAGTCGGTCGGCCTCGGCATGTTCGCCACCGCCGAGCAGGCGGCGCTCTTCTCCGCCCGCAGGGAGGCGGGCAGGGACACCGGCAGCGATCTCACCGCGCCGCCGCCACCGCCCCCGCCACCTGAGCCTTCCTCTGCTGCTGGCGCCGAGGCAGTCCGGCAAGCGGAGAGGGAGGGCCTGACTCTAGCTACGAGCAGCAGCAGCAGCGGCTACAGGGGCGTTTACTACCGCCCGAAGCAGGAAGGCAGCAAGAAGTACCAGCTGTCGGTGACGGTTGGCGGCAAGCAGCTCCACCTCGGCTACTTCGCCACCGCCGAGCAGGCGGCGCTCTTCTCCGCCCGCAGGGAGGCGGGCAGGGACACCGGCAGCGATCTCACCGCGCCGCCGCCGCCGCCGCCGCCGCCCGCGCCTTCCTCTGTTGTTGGCGCCGAGGCAGTCCAGCAGGCGGGGAGGGAGGGCCTGACTCTAGCTACCAGCAGCAGCAGCAACAGCGGCTACAAGGGCGTCTACTACCACCCGAAGCAGAAAGGCAGCAAGAAGTACGAGCTGAAGGTGTCGGTTGGAGGCCAGCCGCTCTACCTCGGCATGTTCGCCACCGCCGAGCAGGCTGCGCTCTTCTACGCCCGCAGGGAGGCGGGCAGGGACACCAGCGATCTCACCGCGCCGCCGCCACCGCCGCCGCCGCCTGCGCCTTCCTCTGCCGCTGGCGCCGAGGCAGTCCGGCAGGCGGGGAGGTAGGTCGGAGATGGAGGTGGAGGCGGCTGCCGCAGTTGCGCGGCTGTCAATGCGGGTGGCGGCGAGGGCGGCGGCGGCAGCGGCGGCGGCAGCGGCGGCGCGGCCGCGGCGGGAGACCGCGAGGCTGTGAGGGCGAGGGACGTGGCCGCCAGCCACAGGCGCGCCTGGGAAGGGTCAGAAGGTTGAGGGGGGAGGGGGAGGGGCGGGGTCAGGGGCGGCGGGTGGCGCCGGGTCGTAGCGGTCGGTCGCGGGGAAGGAGGGCCAGTGTTGCGGGAATCCAGGGAATCTAAAGGAATCTAGAATCTGTGGGTCCGAGATTCGATCTGGGACCTGAGCCGCTCGGGACCAGCTGCACATGACCCGGGGCCACTGCCATGTCGCAGACGACTGCTGGATCGGCCGTCGCTGCGACCAGCCGTATCAAGCCGTCTTTCTCTTGGTAGTTGGTTTCACTGTGAGTGAGAGTTGTTTTGTTTAAATTCTCTTTCACAGAACTGGGCGAAGTTCCCATATGGGAACCACAGCCGTTTAGGGGTTAACCCTCGTGTTGCATAGTGTCGCTGTTTTCGAAAGGCGCTGACGGCCCGGCGCGTACCGCGCGACGCCCGCGCTACCCGCCACCAGTGGCCCCCCTCTCGCCTCTGTTTTCTGTTGGTTCTGTTTTTCAAAACGCCCGCGGCCCGCCCGCCACCCCGAGGCGGCTCGGCGGCGGCCCCCCACACTCACCCAGACGCCAGAGATCAAAAAAACGCTCGGCCCTAGCGCCGGGGGGGGGGGGGGGGGGACAGGGGGGACACATACGCCCTCAGCTGTCCTGTCGTCCGCTCCGGCGTCCGGGCTCCGGCAGCTCTACTTCGGAGTTGGGTATATGTCCCTACTCGATAGAGCGGTCCCGCCGTAGCTCGCGCATAGAAGCAGCAAGCTAGGCAGAGGCCGCACATCGCGTTCGCTGTATACGTTTTACCCAAAACCGGAACCAAAACACGAATCTCCAATCCAAGAAGGGATGAAATCCCTTATGGATATAATCGCCAAATTATCTCAGGAACATAGTGTGAATGCCCGGGAACAGTCCCTTTCCTTGCTTCTCCCCACGAGCCCACGACACACACAATCGGCGACTTTTGAACACATTCATCTACTTTGCTCGGCGCTACCCTTCAGAACATTATACCTAGGCAAGGAGCCGAGCACAGAGAGCGACGCAGCAGATAGCGATGCACAGCAGAAGGAAAAAACGAAAAAGACGATGGCCCTGGACGGGGGAGGCGACGAGTGGAGAGTAGCCGCCGATGGAGAGGCGACGATCGGCGGGGACGCATGGTGGGGGAGTGACGAACCGGACACGCTCGGACATGGGCAAGAGATAGACGACCTAGTGGGTGGCGGGGAGTGGAGGCGAGGTGCGCCGCAAGCGGTACTCGACAACGTCGCGATCGAGGAGGAGATCGGAGGGGCGGTACAGGAGATGTGGACAAAGGGAGGAGGAAGGGCGGGATACGAAGAGATCGGGAGGAACGACATTGCTCGCGACCCCGTCCTACGACTGTATCTGAGGAGCGACGAGGCGGAGGGCGCAATCCGGAGCGCGCCGCAAGAGCGACTACACGACCGAGAGGGCGAGAACGAGATCGTGATGGACGAAAGCGAGTGTCGGATCATGCGAGAGCGGGGAACGAGCACGACGTGGAGGGCGAGGGACCTGGCGTGCCGCCTGCACAAGTGGCACCACTTCACAGCGGCGGCAGCGACGGACGCCTCGCTGAAGGAGACTCGAGACGGAAGGCTAGCATCGTTCGGGGGATGGGAGGGCGTGCAGCCGAAAGAGGGAGATGACGATACACAAGAGACCAGGGCACAGATTCACGAGCGAATAGGACGGAGAATATGGGGAGGCGCCCTGCCGGGATCGTGGGAGATTGTCGACGCCGAGATGTACGCCATTTACAGCTTCCTGCGCACGAAGGCGGACGAAACAGAAACGACCCTCCAGCCTCACCGATGCCTAGTAATGTCGGACAGCGAGACGGCGCTCAAGGAGATCGAACGGGCGTATCGGGGGCGGACACGCGGCGAGACAAATAGGAGCGCACTCAATGCGGCGGTGCAAGCACAAATCGACATTATACAGCGCCACGGAGGGTACGTGATTTTCATCTTCACGGAGGGGCATGCGGGCAACGCGCCCAATTCCATGGCGGACGCGGCGGCAAAGGCACACCTGCGGAGCAGGGTAACGAGCGCGTACGAGATGGACCTAGCACGACACGTGACGAACAGGGCATGCATCTACATGCATGAGGAAGAGGGGCAGGCGCCGGAGATCCGAGACAGGAGGCTGTATCAAGAAGCGAAGGAGAAAATTGGGCGATGGGTACGAAAGCGGCTGGACGGCGGGCACGCAGCGCGAAAGGGAGGAGACGACAACGTGTGGAGGACGGTAATCAAGGCGACGGGGACGATATCAGGCGACACGAGATACGAGGGAGACAGAGAACGGGGTCCAAAATCGACCCAGCGCCAGCCCGAGGCCTGCGGGGAGAAGGCGAGGCTAAGGCTGGTACACGGCATGCGGACGGGACAGACCCGAGGTATAGAGCACGGGAGGCGATGGAGGGCCAGCCTAGAGGCAGAGGCGTGGCAGGACGGGTGGGACGAGGAGGGAGGAGGAGCATGTGCCGATGGGGCTGAAGGTTGCTGGCATCCTGGATGTTGCAGGACAATAGCTAACACTAGGCACGTCCTATGCGCCGAGTGCGAGGCGGTGAAGGGGGAGAGGAGGGAGCACCACCGGGCGATGAGGAAAGGCGCGGCGGACGTGCTCAAGGCGCTACGATGGACGCCGCCGAAGTCAAGGAGGCGGACACTCGCCCACACCGCAGAGTGCGAAGCCCAGGCGCTCGCTGTACGCGCCATTGCTGGGGCGACGAAGAGATGCGCGGGGAGAAGGGAGAGCGACGAGGAATGGGAGGCGATGGAGCAACTGCTAGCTGGACGACTACCCGAGCCGAGTGTGATGGACCAGGACCCGCCAGAAGACATCATGAGGGAGTATGACACACGGGTGGTGACTTCACTCAAGGCACTGCAGCAGACGGCGGCATCAATAATCAAAGTACGGGAAGGGAAGAGGAAGGGACTCGAGGCGGAGAGGAAGGAACGAGTAGCCGCGGAAACAGAACGCCTGAGAGAGGGACAGAAGGAAAGGAAGGAGAGGATACGAGAAATGGAGTGGGCGGCGAATGCGTGTATTTGCTGGCGACGGAGGCGACATCGACAACGTGATGCCGAGGAGAAGGAAAGGGAAGAGGCAGAGAGACGCCTCGAAGCGGGGAGAGGCAGAACGACGAGAGCGATGGGGATGACACTCAAAACGACCCACTGCGAGCTCGAAGGCGAAGGCCAGCGCAGGAAACGCGGTGATAGGAACGACGATGCGGCGAGCGCCGGAGGGAAGCGACGACAGCGAGGGGACGAGGACGGCGAGCAGAGAGGAGAACAGACGGCGAGCGGCGCACGCGAGGGCGACCACGCAGGAGAAAACAGACGGGACGAGGGGAAGGAAACGCGGCCCGCCAGGAAGCGAAGGCAGACGGCAAGATACGTCGCCGGACCAGCGACAGGAAGCGCAGGAAAACAAAAAGAACAAGACCAGGAGCATGGAGACGAGGGAAGGCGCGAGGCGCTCCGCCGACAAGCAGCAGAGGCGGCGGCGAAAGTAACGACGGCCATGCTAACGACGGGCGGCACGGTGGAAGGGGCGAAGGTAGGCCCCTCTAGCATAGCGGAAGGGGAACTCGGCCTACTGGCGACGAGGAGGCTAGAGAAATTTGAGGTGTGTAGCATCTACACTGGGGAGATCTTCCGGACAGGAACGGCGCAGCCACCAGAGACAGTACCAGACGAACTATCACGACACACGGCAGCAGGGGGGACGCAGCTGGATGGAAGTGACGACGAGAGCGGGGACGACTTTGACAGCGTCGCGGCGCGGTGTAACTTCGACTGGCCTGCAGCATCGAATGAGCCGAAACGAGGCACGAGGGCGACGCACTTCGTACGCTACGAGGAGATACAATTAGGCAAGGCAGCTGCGCAGGTGATGGTCCTGTTTGCAGAGAGGGGAGTCAAGGAAGGCCAAGAAATCACATGGTCATATGGGGACTCATACAGGAGCCACCGCAAGGAGATGGGATACAGGGCGGGGACCAGGGCGGATCCGAACGCAATAACACCCCAGCAAGCGCGGACGGCATTCGCGAGATACTGCAAAAAGATAGACGTGACGAAGGAGGAGCTAGCGTGGAACTTTGGATGCATATCGGCAAGCCAAAATAACGAGCAGGAGGCTGTCCTGGTGCGTGAGCTAATCCTGAGCAACAATAAGCGACTGTACCACGGAGCACAGAGCGCAGCAGACAGGACGGCGGCGACGGCGGACATGGCAGAGACGAGTGTGAAACAAAGGGCGGCGGGCATGGAGGGCGGTAGCGACGGGGATGGAGACGGTGACGGTGGCGAGGGAGAGGAAGGGGGTCCATTAACACCAGACAGCGAGAGGGGCAGGGAGGAAAGGGGGAGAGAGGAAGCCAACGCGACGTGCGCAGAGGATGAGGATATAAACTGGGACGACGCAGCGGAGGGGATAGGCGAGGGAATCGAGGGACCGGAGGGCTTTCGCGACAGCGACGATGACGACGAAGAAAGGGGAGGGGACGGAGGGGCGACACGCAGGAGGAGCGAAATCGCTAACGGCCCGAGCAGAGAGGGCGACGGCGGGGCACGAGGGAACAACGGAGACGCTACCGATGACGCGAACCGAGGCACGGACGCCGGCGGGGACGGGGAGGGCGACAGCGACGTCGAGGTTGACGCAACCGTATCGAGAGCGCCACCCAAAAAGGGGCGGACAGCCATGGAGGTCACCGAATGGAGGGCGAACGGCACGATGCGAAAAGGCAGGGCGAGGCGGATGGAGAAAGAAGTGCCGAGAAGGCCATGGTGGAGGGGAGGGACGGGAGGACGAAAGAAGGGCGAGGAGGACGAGCGGCCCGCACAGACCGCGAGCAGACAGCGCCTGCTGGCCATTTCGAGACATTCGCCAAGAACGCTAGCTACATGGGAGGGCTTCGTGAAGGATGGATTGAAAAACATTCGAACAAAGAAGAGGCGACGGGAGGAACCGGCGGAGGATGCAGTGACGTGACACACACACACACACACACACACACACACACACACACACACACACACACACACACACACACACACACACACACACACACACACCGCTCACCCACGCGCACTGGGCCTTGCACTTTGAATGCCGTGGGGCTCCTGTCGTCAGACGTGGAGACGCGAGGGTTGCCCCCCCTTGCCCCACCACCTCGCGTGTGTGTGGAGAAGTTTACCTTACCTTACCTTACCTTACCTTTGCCTTCGCGACGACCGATGTCGCCAGCCGAACTACTGACCCTCGAAGCTCGATCGATCGATGGGAGGTTGAAGAGTTGGTGTCTGAGGTGATCACCCGCCTGTATAGTGCGCCAGATAGGGGGCCAGCTAGCTCCGCACGCTTGCCGCCATGCCTGACCTCGGCCCTGGCCCGGGGGGAGGGGCGAGGGGGGTGAGGAGCTGGTGCGGGCACAGGTGCGCACCGGCGGGGCTCTAAGCGCGGCCTCCTCGGGACAAGTGTTCGCATCACATCGGGTCAGATGCATGTCTAAGTATTTTGAGGTGAGTATCGTCATCGGAGGGCGTGCGGGCACACGTGAGAAGGGGGGGGGGGGAGGGGAGTGGCGTCGTCCCACCTCATTCAAGGGCGACGAGGTCGAGAGCACGAGGGTCCTGCGCGGGCGAGAAGGCGGCGGAGCTCGTCATGAGACGGGGAGGGAGGCGACTGGCGAGAGAGGGAGGCAGACGCAGAGGGGCGGAGGGGGCGGGCGGGAAGAGGTCCTCAGTCGATGGGTAGGCCGGTTTGCCCAAACTAAAAACAAGCTTTAGGGGGGGGGGGGGAAAAAGAAGTTGGTTTTCTTCCTCGATCCCGTTTGGGGGGGGGGGGGGGGGGGGGCGGGCGGGCGGGGACGCGGCTCAGCATTCGTGAGATTCCGGTTGAAGCGAACTCGTCAGAATGTGGGATCAGTCGAGGGAGCTGTCGATCCTCCTCGCCGCGGGGAGGGGGGATGCAGGGCGGGGGGAGGGGGAGGGGTCTGCGAGGGGGGTCGCTCTCAGTCTCATTAAATCAGTGTTGGTTGTAGCTCCCATGGTGCGGGAGATAGGCTTGAGATCGTCCTCGAGCGATGGTGCAAAGAGGAGGGCGCGGGAGGAGGAGAGGGGGGGAAGGGGGGGGGGCAGGCGCACGAGAAATCCATCGCAAAGTCGCGCAGCCGTCAAGACGCCGCGGCGAGCGAGCCCGCCGTCGCGCGACGCCTCGCCGGCCGCGGTTGCCTCGCGACCGCCTCCCCTCCCAGCTAGGTCGAACTCAGCCGAGGGTCGTGCCGGGCGGCCGCCCGCCCGCCGCTCGCACGTTTGCGCCTGCGACGTAGGCCGCGTCTTCGGAGGCGAGCCAGCAGACGACGCTCGCGATCTCGTCGGGCGTGCCCATTCGGCCGAGCGGGATCTGCGCAGAGGCGAGGGGAAGAGGGGGTGGGGGCAGGGAGGGTGTGAGCGGCGCGGCGCCACTTCATCACGCACTACGTCGGCGACCTACGCGCGGCTAACACCCTCTCTCGCCCGCGCTCCTGCGAGAAGTCAAAGGTTTGCGCCGCGTCAGCCACCAGGTCGGTGTCGGTCATGCCGGGAGAGACCGTGTTGATCCGCACGCCGCCCTCGGCGAGCGGGCGGACCTGCGCCGGGCGCAGAGGAGGGGGGTGGGTGGGTGGGTGGGTGGGGGGGGGGGGGGGGCAGCGGAGGCGATGAGGGCGGCGGCTGGGCGGTGAGGGCTGTCAAGGCGGCGGCGAGAGCGCTGGCGGTGAGAGCGCTGGCGGTGAGAGCGCTGGCGCGGACCAGGCCGATGGTCAGCGAGTTGAGCGCGCCCTTGCTGGCCGCGTAGAGCAGGGGCGAGCCGATGTAGGCCGAGCCGGACGAGACCTGCACGATGCTGCCTCCCTGCCCGCCGTGCTTGGTCGACATCCGCCGCTCGGCCTCGCGGCAGCAGAGGAGCGGGCCGACGACGTTCGTGTCGCAGACCGCGCGCAGCTGATCGGCGGTGGCGACCTCCTGCAGGCTGCCGGCGGGGCCCAAGACGCCCGCGTTGTTCACCAGCACGGCCAGCCGCGAGGACGGGCCGAACGCGGTGTCGGCCACCTGCGTGTAGGACGTGGGGGCGGCGGTGAGGCCGGTGTCGGCGGTGGGGTGAGCGAGGACAGCGGCGAGTGAGAGGCGGCAGGGAGAGAGAAGCGGCCGTGCAGCAGGAACCTCAAAGAGACGCACGACGTCCTCCTCGCGCGAGACGTCAGCACGGACGGTGACGGCCCGCCCGCCGCAGGCCGCAATCTCCTCGCTGACACTCGCAGCGGACGCGTCGTCCGAGCGGTACGCGACGACCACGCCGTATCCACGCGCCGCGAGCTGGCGGCAGCAGGCGGCACCGATGCCACGGCTGCCTCCGGTGACAACAGCCACGGGAGCGGGAGGGGCCGCCGCCATCGACGGCGGCCCGCTGCGAAGCCCGCCAACTGCGGAGGCGCCGGCCAGCGACACCACGGCCGCGAGGCCGGCTCTTCTGTAGAGCAGCATGACACACCCAGTGGAGGGCGCCTGAGTCTAAATTTAGTGCGGTGTGAAGTGTTTATCTACTGCATCTTTAGCGCACTTTAGCGCAAATTTAGCGCAACTTTAGCGCAACTTTAGCGCAAATTTAGCGCAACTTTAGCGCAAATTTAGCGCAAATTTAGCGCGAGTTCACTGCGACTTTACATCCAGATTTAGCGAGGTTTAGTGCGTCTTTAGTCCAGCCGCGCAGTAGGATCCAGCCGCAGACCCTCGCTGGGCCTCCCTCCCCCTCTCCCCCTGCAGTTCCCTGCCCACTCGCAAAAGTTCCCCGTCCCATCCCCAACCAACCGAACGAAGAAGGTTCTTCAGCTGAATGAATATCAACCTCAAGGGGGTGCTTTCCGGGTGCATGGCTGGGGCTGGATCCAACATGCTACGAGTACACGCGTATGTAAAGCTGCTTGCGGTGACTACATGGATCATTGCCATTTGGCCGTTTCTGTCCTCGTGGTCTGGATCCTTCATCCTTTGGTTCAACATTGGCTTTGAAATTCCAAGACCGACCCTCACCTCTACTCTATTACAGCTGGTGGTCACGGGCACAGCATGGGTTGTGCGGTCGGAGGTGGTGCTTGCGGTGGCGCATTCAACTGTGCTGGTCCTCCTCTCGGGAATCGGTTATGTGCCGGTGTCAGTCGGGAGATCTTGCTCTGGAGGGCTGCATATCTAGCCTCACTGGGTCTGGGAGCCTGCCTTTGGGTCATGAGGGCAGGGGCCAGGCATCTCCTGTGGTGCATTCTTGGCAGCCAAGGAGCAAAGCACGCGGCCCTGGCTAGCTGTGGTGTGGCTGGGAAGCCGTGCTAAAGATGCGTGCCGCACTAAAGATGCGGGACCCACACTAAATGTACTGCAGCTGCCCGCACCTAAAGTGAACTAAATGTGGCGCTAAATTGGAGATAAAACACACTAAATATGTGCTAAATATGTGCTAAATATGTGCTAAATATGTGCTAAATATGTGCTAAATATGTGCTAAATTTGTGCTAAATTCGCGCTAAAGACGCACTAAATACGCACTCGAACACGCACTAAATAGCGCACTAAACTATCACTAAAGTTCATTCACACGCACTAAATTTAGACCCAGGCGCCCTCCCCTAGTCACGAGGTGCTGGGTGGGATTGGAGGCGGTTACGCAGGTGTGAAGTGGCGATGCGCAAAACATCAACAACGCTGCTCGCAACATGCGTGTCGCGCACTCATTCATGACCGGTCTCAATGCCCCACCCCCCTGCGCGCGGGCCTTCTAAGCCCGCGGGTAGTCCCCCCCCATCCCCAGGGCCTCCAGGGCTCGCACCTCAACCTCTCACAGGCCAGCGCACAGCGCCATAGGAGGTATTTTCTTCTCAATAACAAGGCTGTGAACAACTGTCGTGACCACGGCGCCGCAGGCGCCTTTTGCCAGGTGATAGCCCTGGATGGACAATACATACGCCTAGTTGGACCTCAGATCGCCCGACCGCGTCCCGGCGCTTTGTGGTCGGATTTGTGACGCCGCCGCACCGCGCCGCGGCCGGGGGACACACACTCCACACTGGTCAGCGTCTGTCTCACACGTACACTGATGTCTGATCGTACGAAGGTACGAGTTAGCTGTGTGTGAAGCTTGTTTCTTGAGCACTTGAGCACCGGATAGGGTCGATTCCGCATGGTACGGGCTTGTTTCTTGAGCACTTGAGCACTGGATAGGGTCGGTTCCGCATGGTACGGGACCCCTCGATCGTCTCGCCCACCCTCACTGGTGTGTTCATTGGGGGGGGTCATAACAAACACGGTACAGGATCGAGGTGCACGCTGCCGAAGCAGTGTCGTCCCCCCTCTCCCCGACGGCGATGGCGGTGTGACCGATCGAGCTACAAGAGGAGCTTGTTCAGCAGGATCCGGAGTGGTCAGATGCACTACCTCACTGGGCCTAGGGGATGTTTGACGGCCTCCTCGGCACTCCTCGGGATTGGGACGGGTCCGATCTGAGCACTGACCTCCAGCACCTCCCCCAGAACGGTAGTGGACAGCGGCAGAGGTGTCGGCAGACGCGCCGATGACGAAGTTGCTGAGCTCCCACGCCCTTCGCAGCGTCGAGCGAGCTCGATGGCGTTGGCGTCGGCGGGGACGAAGGCATCGACGACGACGGGCGGCGCCGTGCCGGGAAGGGCTGGCGTCGTCGGAGGTGGCGCAGGCGGGGTGATGTTCTGGGTGCGGATGCCGCCACGGAGCTTGACGTTGGACATCACACCGCCGAGCAGCGTGAAGGAGCGCTCGTCGAAGTAGACGTCGTTGCTCGAAGTGATGCGCCCAAGCTCCGGTGGATGTACACAAAGTAGCCGCGGCGGCGCCGGCGCACGTCGTAGCCGAGGTGGAGAGGGAGAGGGAGAGGGAGAGGGAGAGTGAGAGTGAGAGAGAGAGAGGAGAGAGAGTACGAGGGAGAGGAGAGAGGGGGAGGATAGGGAGAGTGATAGGGGGAGAGGGAGAGGGAGAGGAGAGAGAGTAAGAGGGAGAGGGAGAGGGAGAGGGAGAGGAGAGAGAGCAGAGGAGGGAGAGGGAGAGGAGAGGAAGAGGAAGAGAGAGAAGAGGGAGAGGGAGAGGGAGAGTAAGAGAGAGAGGGAGAGGGAGAGTAAGAGGGAGAGAAAGAGGGAGAGTGAGAATAGAGAGAGTGAGAGGGAGGGAGCGTAAGAGGGAGAGTGACGTAGGGTTGCCTAACGTTAACTTTGGGCCTAACAGTTGCGCTAGTGTTGGCTGAAATCCTCAACGTTGTTCAAGTGTTCACCCCAGCCCATGCTGTTACTGTTTGTTACTGTTGTTACTGTTGTTCAGCGGCCAGCAAGCAGAAAATGGCAAAAAACCCGGGTAAAACCCGAAAATACCTGGAATTTTCCGGGTATTTTCGGGTATTACCCGCACTGGACACTAGAGATCGTCGTGGGTTACTGCCAGGCCTTCCTTACTGTTGTTCAGTCGGCCTAACGTTAGCTACTGTTGTTGGGGGGGCCCACTGTTGACACTGTTCAGCTCTTAACGTTACTTAGGCAACCCTAAGAGTGAGAGGGAGAGGGAGAGGGAGAGGGAGAGGGAGAGGGAGAGCTCGCCCTCCATGCGGCGCACCATTGGGGGCGCTGCGGACTATTTAGGCCTCGTCGCACATCGCGCGCATTCTGGATTGTCTTATTTATCTGAGGTTAAAATATCCATTTGAAAATGCTTGCCACATCTCAGGGATGGCGACGCCAATTCAGCCATCCTGAGATGCAGCGCCCTCCGGCCAGCATCTCAGGATGTATGGCTCATTCAGCCAGGGATGTAGTGGACATCTTTGGTTGCCTCAGGCATCCCAAGATGCATGAAGCAATTCAGGATGCGCGAAGCAATTCAGGATGCGCGCGCATCCTGAATTGCTTCATGTATCTTGGGATGCTCGAGGCAATCGAAATTAGAATGGAGATCGTATCGGCTATCGGGCAATTTCAGATGCCTCAGCATCTCAAATTGCGGGTTCCCCCCGCCCCTGACGGGCCCCGACGCGCGCGGGGCCGCGGCCCGCCGGCCCCGCGGAGTAGACAGGAGAGGAAGTCCAAGCTAATAAATAGCGCATGGTCACACAAGTAGCACACACACAGGTCACTCACTGCACACTGGCAGCACGCACATCTCACTCTCTCGCTCTCGTGGTCAGAGCTCATCCTTGGCCCCGCCGGGCTTCCTGCTTGCGGCGCAGCCGATGCCGCACGACGCGGCGCAATTCTCCCTCATCCAGCCCGGGTTCCGCTCGCACTCCCCCGTGGCGGCCCACCTCGCGCAGTGCTCCGACGTCTGCCCTCCTCCCCCCTCGCCGCAGTCGCCGCACGAGGCCGCGCAATGCTCCCTCATCCAGCTCGGGTTGCGCTCGCACTCTCCCGCCGCGGCCCACTCTCCGCAGTGCTCCGACCCCTCCCCGCCGCCGCCCTCATCCGCGGCTTTGGGCTCCTCCTCGCGGCACACCCCGCACGCGCGCGCGCAGTTGAGGCTCATGAAGCCGGAGTTGGTGTCGCACTCCCCTCTCTCCGCCCACGACTCGCACTCCGGCCGCTTGTCCGCGCACGCGCCCTGCCCCGCATGCCCGCTCTGCGCCAGCGCCGCGACGCGCCTCCGCCGCGTCAGCTTGTCGGAGAGCTTGTCGAGCTGCTTCGCCGCGGCGGGCGCGGCTGCGGCCGCGTCCCTCCGCAGCGCCTCGAGCTGCTGGCCCGAGAGCCCCTTCAGCTCGGCGAGCGACCGGATGCCCCTCTGCTGCAGCACGCCGTGCAGCGCTCCGAGGCCAGCCTCGTACGCCCACGCCCACGCCTCGCAGCCGCCGCAAGCCCGCATGCACCCCTCATCCATGAAGCCGCGGTTGCGGCTGCACTGCCCGTTGCGCGCCCACGAGTCGCAGTTGCCTATCAACGGTGAGAGCAGAGCATCGCTCGCCCCGCCCCTGCCATGCCGCGCAGCGCGACGCGGCTGCCGTTCGAGTCGACGCACTTTGGCTTGACCACCACCCGCTGCGGCGGGGAGCCCGGCCGGAGCGCTTCGACGTCGTCGAGCGTGAAGTGCGCCAGCGCCGCGCCCTTGCCCAAGATGTGGCCTGCGGTCGCGTTTGGCCAGCAGAACCACTCGTGGGAGAGGAAGGAGCTGTGCCTGCGCCCACAGGCGAGTGTGTGTGCAGGCGCGGAGCAGGAGCCTCTCGCGCGAGGGGAGGGACGCGCCGCCACGACTCTCCCGGAAGCACCTCCCCCATCTTGCTCGCGGACCGGCCGTTGATCCACCAGCAGCGCAGCGGCCTGTGGTCCTCGTTCACGATCTCAAACTCGACGGCCAGCTTGTGGTAGGCCCAGCTCACAAAGCCGTCGTCGCTCTCGAACCGCTCCACATCCAGCTCGGCCGCGCTCGGGTAGCCCTCGCCGCTCCCCTCCTCGCCGTCGCCGCGCCGGATGCGCACCCAAGCGACCGCCGGCCCGTCAGTCTCCACGCCGAGCGCGCGCGCGACGCCGCCGTCCGAGCCCCCAACGATGAAGGTCTGCAGCACGTCCTCCCACCTACTCTCCCGGGCAATCTCGCGTCCTCGCGGGTCCTCTCCCACCATCGAGGTCCGCAGTCTCCTCCCACCAAAAGCCGTCTCCGTGCCGAGGGTTGGACCAGCCGGCAAACGGGTACGGGAAGCGGAGCCGCTCGCGGAGGAGGTGCTCGCCTGGAGGGAAGGCCGTCGCGTCGGCATGTGCGTCTCGGTGCGAGGCGGCGGTGGGGAGAGTGGGAGAGCGGGAGCGGCGCGCCTTGGCTGGAGGACTTGCCGACGAACCCAATCAGCCCGTAGCGCGCGCCGCTGCTGCCCGGCCGGAGCGCGTCGCGCAGCTGGTCGAGGGAGTGGAGCCGCACCATCCGCTGCTGCGCCAGGTTCACCTCGAACTGCTCGTAGGAGCGCCGAGATGGTCTGCGGTAGTGCTGCTGCTGCCGCCGCCGCTGCTGCTGCTGCTGCTGCTCGTACCCAAAGCCGTCGTCACCGCTGCCCCGCTGTCGGGCGTTGCGCGCCTTGCCGTCTGGGACGCTACCCGACGCGTCGTACACACGCCGAAGGTTGTCGTCGCCGAGCACCTCGTACGCCTCGGAAATTGCCTTGAAGCGAGCGGTCGCCGCCTCCTTCTCCACCTCGTCAACCTTGTCCGGGTGCGTTTGCAAGGCCGCACGGTAGTATGCCTTCTTGATGTCTTTGGCGCTTGCGGACCGCGTCAAGTTCAGCCGCGCGTAGAGCTCCTGCGCGGTGGCGTGGCTTAGCAGAGCCAGCCAGCAACACCGGCGGAGACACCGCATCAGCAACCTCTTGTCGTCCAAAAAGAGAATTTGGCGAGCCCGCTCAAAAAGAGAAGCGCCCGCCTGAGGTTATTTACAAAAGTCTCGACCACGCACCGGTGTGGGGGTCCCTAATTTTGGGTGGCTATCGCGAGACCTCGAGAGAATGTCTATGCGGGCGGGAAAAGGCGGGGAGGGGGGGGGGCGGGGGGCGGTGAGCTGTACTTCTGACTGTCGTTGCTGTCGCTCTCCCTTCTCGACTGTCTGTGCTTGTGCGTCTTGGGTCCGGGGTTGTGTTTTTCCGTGAGCTGTACTGCCCAGTGCCCGGGAAAAAACGATTGGCTCCACATCCCCAATATGTCATATGTGAGCTCACTGGCTTCACAGAAAACACACAACCCCGGACCCAAGACGCTCAAGCACAGACAGTCGAGAAGGGAGAGACAGCAACGACAGTTAGAAGTCAGCGCTGGGTACCAGGAAGGCGAATGCGATGACGGCCTCTAGTGTGAGCTCTAGCTAGTGAGCTCATACGCACGCCGGCAGATCGCGACTATATACAGCTAGTCAGTCACTGGCTTCACGTGCTCTTCACCTGAGCACCCCGCTGCTCTCCTGTTGGAAGCGCCCGACGGCGAAGCCCCAGCGGTTGCACTGCTGCTGCACGCCGCGCGGCGCGAGCGCGCCGCGGCAGGGATTGTGGCTGCTGCCCGCGCTAAACGGCCCGTACAGCTCGTCGACACGAGTCAGGTTGCGCCGTGTGGTTGCACTGAGGGCCCTCCCGGGCCCGACAGCAATGTCGTCCACGACCAGAGCCGCCCCCGGCGCGGCGACGGCACTAGTATGCTCGATGTCCTGCATCGCGCCACGCCAGCGGTGGTCGCCGTCCACGAAGACGACGTCGCACACGCGCGCGGCGGCCACGTCGCCTCCGGCTGCAGCGGCGAGCCGCGCCCGCCACGCCGGTACTTGCCGAGTCGAGTCGCCCTCGTGCACGACGAAGCGATGGCCAAACGCGCGGCGCAGCGTGTCGACGGCCGCGCGCGAGTAGGGGAGCGCGAGAAGGTCGAACGCCTATTCTCAAGTTGCGTGGTCGGCGCACTGGCATAGGGTGACCAAGTGCGAGCGGGCGGCATGCGTGGACGACTAGCCGCGGGTTTGCAACGAGCATCGCGGCGGCCGAGTGGCCTCCGTTCAGGCCAATCTCGCAGTACGTTGCCCCGCTGCCCGCTGTCTGCGCGAGCGCGATCATTCGCCGCAGCTGCAACGGCCGAATGTATCCAGCGGCGAACCTTCGAGGGAGGTGTGCGAGGTGCTGTGCGAAAGCGCGGCTTGTCTGCTGTGGCGGGGTGCGACTCACGTGTAATTTGGAGCGAGGGTTACCATCAGGCTGTCTAGCCTTGCAAACCACGACTGCACCGCCGCCAGCACCGCCGCGAGCGCCTCTTTCTCGTGCGGTATCGAGGTGAGGTTCTCAGGCACTGAGCTGTACGGAGAGCCGTCATAGACTGCCTTTGGCCGCAGGGTGCGGCACAGCCCGCCGGTGGCGTGCGGCGGAGAGGTGGCAAGCGCGAGCGTTGCCTCATCGTTTGGGCCACAGTAGACCCGGCCGCCGCCGGTAGTCTTCCGGAAGGGGCAGCGAAAGGGCGGCTCACGCGAACCGGTCGCATTGAAGTAGCCGCGGCACCCGCCCGCGACCCAGACGCGCGGCGGTTGGCGGAGGGCCGCATCCGAACGGCCGGGCTCGCACCCAAAGGTGACGCCGGCGACGCACCTCCCGTGTGTGCGGTCGTGGTGGAGCGTGCAGGCGGCCGCGCCGCGAATAGCAGCCGGGGGCATTAGCGTGCCGAGCGTGATAGTGTGTGACACGTCCAACAAGTTTTCCCTCCTTTTTCTGGAGTGTGTCATGGGTAGATCGTACATGTACGTCAACAAAAAAGGAACATTGGTTGTGCAACAAAGAGAATTTTGAAGAGACATGTCATGTTGGAGAGAGAAGAGTTTGTTTCAATGTTGGAGAGTGTGAACTCAAACCTACATCCTGACCGTAGCCTGACCGTCCTTGTGTAACCGTCTCATGTTTGGTTTGTCCTGCCGCGCACATTGTCATCGACTTGTATCCGACTTGGTGGAGGCTGTGGTGATGTAGCGATGGTGTGTGGGTCTCTAGTGACCATACAGCTTCTTTCTCCGTGTTCCGTCTCCTGACAGGTGTATTCTTTTTTTGCTTGGGCGGACAGCATGCTGAAATTCTGAAAAAACCTGGCCGGCCCCTGCGGTGCCCCTACCTACCTACCTACCTACCTACCTTACTTATGGGGAACTAAAAAAGAAATCACGGATGGGTGAAGGTGGGGTACTATACCAACTAAAGTGATGGGTGGTGGTACTCTCCGCGACCACAGTCCTTCCTGAGACATGACAGGCCACTCTCAAGCCCTACAAGCACCAGACACCCACATGGGGAGGGTCGACATCGTGATTTCCGCGGAAAATTTCTTTTTCTGCTGTGAAAGTTCCAGCGTGGAGAGAGGGGAAAACCCGACGGGAGGGCCCAGACCGACCCTACCCCCCGGCGTGCTTTCCGCCGAAGCAAAAAAAGAATAGCTTCAGAAAAGTCCGGGAAGCGTGCCATGGCGATCAGCACCCGAGTGCAGCACGAGCGATGAGCGAGCCTGCTCCCACCGCTGCGCTCGACTCCTTGCCGTCTGCGCTGCGTGAGCGCATCCGCGGCGAGCCGAGTGCACAGCAGCAGCCGTGCGCGCCTCCTCCGCGCACGCGCATCGCAACCACGGCTCCAGCTCACGTCCTCTACCTCGTCCGCACCGCCCTCCGTGCCGAGAGGAACCCGGCGCTAGAGGTGGCGCTGCGCATAGCCTCGGCACAGGGCATCCCGCTGGTGTGCGTCGCTGTCGTCGAGGACTCGCATCCGCCAGCCGTGCCGCGGCTTCGGCGGCCTCCGACCGACCGCTCCGCCGCGTTTCGTCTTGAAGCGCTGAGCGAGCTGCAGCCGGCCTTCGAGAAGCGTGGCACGGCCTTGTGGGTGCACCTCGTGCGTGACGGCTGCCGCGCCGCCGTCGCGATGAGCTTGGCCGCACGAGCCGCACTCGTCGTTGCTGAGGAGCACTTTGGTGTCGAGCCGCACGCACACGCGATCGGGCGCTCTCCGCCGCAGCCTCCACCGCCGCCCTCACTCACCAACGACCCACCGCCGCCACCACCGCCGCCCCGAGCCGCACGCACACGCGATCGGGCGCTCTCCGCCGCAGCCTCCACCGCCGCCCTCACTCACCAACGACCCACCGCCGCCACCACCGCCGCCCCTCGCAGGCGCGTCGCCTCCACAGGCTGCCCGGTGTGGCTGGTCGACTGCCACTGCACAGTACCGGCAAGGCTCGTCGCCGAGGCGGCACTGAGGGGAGGCAACCGAGGCTTCGTCGCTGCCACGGCGGCGCAGCGCGCAGAAAGGCTGCGGGCCGACTGGGACCCTCCGGCCGCTCCGCCGCCGGCCTCACCGCCGCCGCCGCCGCCGGCATGGAGCGTCGACTTGCGGCCGGCCCACTCGGTGGAGGAGGCGCTCCTGCTCCCGAGCCGGCGAGACGCGACGGTACGCCCAGTGGGACACACACGCGGCGGGCCAACCGCCGCCGCCGCCCGCTGGCGCCGCTTCGTCGCGTCGGGTGGTCTGAAGAGCTACGCTTCACACCGCAACAACCCGCTCGCGGAGGGGAGAGGCGGCCTGCGACGCGGCTGTTGGGTCGACGGCGGCAGGACGCGTGTCCATGACCCGTCCACCACCCCTCTTCCCGGCAGGCGCCTCCCGCATGTCCGCCTACGTGAACAGCGGCATGATCGACCCGGCCACCATGGCGCGCGACGCCGCCTCCGCGCGGGCAGACAAGTTCCTGGACGAGTTCGTCGGCTGGCGCGAGGCGCCGTATGTCTGGTGTCTCCGCCACCCGGGGGGGTATGCGCGCGCCGCCGTCGCCGTACCAGCTTGGGGACGCAACCAGCTCGCGGGCTGTGGCGGCGGCGGCGAGGGCCCAAGCTTGGCGGAGCTGGAGAGTGGTCGCACGGGCGACGCGTACTGGGATGATTGCCAGCGCTGCCTCGCGCTGAGCGGAGAGCTGCACAATAACGTCCGGTGCGCGCGGAGCGAGAGAGCTCTGGCGCCGGCGCCATTTTGGGCCATTGCTGACAGGTCCCCACCCCTCGCGCCCCTCTCAGAATGGCGTGGGGCAAGGCGGTACCGGCTTGGTGGGAGGCTGCCGCTGGCGAAGTCGAGCCGGCAGGAGCGGGAGGGGGGGCAGCAGCAGCGGGCGCCACGCCGCCGGCCGCCCGGCTGCAGCTGGCGCTTGAGCTGCTCATCCACCTCAACGACAGCTTCGCGCTCGATGGGGGCGCGCCGCCCTCGTACGGCGGCCTCCTCTGGTGCCTCGGCTGGCGCGACAAGCCCGGCCCCGGAGGCGCGCCCGCGCCAGAGTCGCCCACGCAGAGCCCGAGCCCTCCTCCCACGGCACCCTGCCTCCGTCGCTAGGCGCGCCCACGCCGCGCCCGACGACGGTCCTCAGCCGGCGCATCAAGCCCGGCGACCTCGAGCGCCTAGCGATGCGGCGCACAGCCTTTCGGGAGGCGCCAATTTCCGGCGCGGCCGCGGCGCAGCTGACGGCGGCGGTGCAGCCGACACCGGCAACGGCTGAGGCGATGAGCGATGCGGGCGGAGGCGGGCAGAAGCGCGCGCTGGCCGCTGCGCCGGCAGCCTCCGCACAAAAGAAGGGGACCCTCTTGAGTCATTTTGCGCGCTCCACGGGCGGCGGAGAGGAGGCCACGACGCAGCTTCGCTCGCCAGCGCGGCCGGAGGCGGGCAGAGTGGGTGAGGGCGCTCCCGGCCCCCTGTCGCCTGCAAAGCTGCTGCGGGAGGCGAGCGAGGATCAAATCGCGCGGCTGGTGGGGAGGGGGGGGAGGGGGAGGTGACACGGCGACGGCCGACGGGATCCAACAGTCGCTCTCCTTCACACGCCCTTTATCGAGCGTGCAGAGTGCAGTGGCGAGCTCGGCCTCCAGCGCGAAAAATTCGAAAAAATCACAAGTTCAAGTGAAGAAGTGACAAGTCGGAAGTGTGAGAGCGGTGCCGGTGGCCGGTGCGAAGAGAGTTATAAGACTAAAGTCTAAAGAGAGGTGTGTAAACTGTGGGTAATTCTAAAATTGTCTCAACGCGCACCGAGCACCGTCCGGCGTCCGAGAGTGCATATGTGTAGTACATGTTATCTGTTAATCTGACAAGAAACTCAACTCTATCAGACCGCACACACACACATAGAGCCGTATGCAGCATGCCCGTGAATCACCAAGTGTACAGTCGGGCGAGGTCGGTTGCGGGACCCGGGAGCGCCTCTCCGGGTCCCCCGCGCACCTCGGGGTTGCGCGGCATGGCATGCGCGATATCCCCCCTCCCTACAAAGGCGGCGCTGCGCTAGCGGCGGAGCGACTCTGCCGCGCGCGGCGACTCTTGGCGGGCCGAGCCGCCCTAGGCCTCGGCTTCATCGGCCGTGGACGCCTTCGGCTTGTTCGCCTCGCCCGGAATGGCAACAGACGAGTAGTCCATCTGGTCTGCGCCGCGCATCTCCTCGCCCTTGGGCATCCACAGCTGCGGGTCGAACTTGCCGAGCGCGCCCGGCTTGAGGAACATGCCTCCGCCGTCCTCGCCCTTGAAGTAGACGAGGCCCAGCGAGAGGGACGCGATGAGGATGACCATGCCGAGGTAGACGAAGCCCTGGTCGTAGTTTGCATTCGCGATGATCACCTTGGAGCCGATGACGGCGCCGAGGTTGCCGCCCGCGCCGACCTGCGGGGGAGAAAGGGGCGGGGGTTGGGGGTTCGCTCACGCCTAGAGAGGGAGGGGGGTGGGGGGGTGGGGCGGCGCACCATGCCCGCCACGGCGCCGAGGGCGGGGCGCGAGACGTACGGCACGACACCGTAGGTCAGCCCCTCGGCCATCTGGACGCCGATCGAGAAGAAGATGATGACGGCCATCGTCTTGCCGAGCGCGCCGTCCGTGTTGCGCACGCAGTCGGGGTTCCACACGTCGCCGACCACGATCTTCTCCGCGTCGGTGGGGATCTTCTCCACGCCGAGGTCGGTGCCGTCTGCGCTGAAGGCGTGGCCCGTGCCGGGGTTGTCGATGCTCTTCGACGCGCACGGCGGGATCCAGGCCGCCTTGGTCTTGACCACGTAGGTCGTCGTCTCGGACCCGCCCTTGAACTCGACCGTGTGCTTGTAGGCGCCGTAGATGCCGTTTTGGTTCTCGCCGGGCCGCGCGCCGGCAATCTCCCCCGACGGGGAGAACTTCCACGGGTCCTTCTTGTCGAACTTGGGCTTGCAGAAGTCTCCGTCGCCGCCAAAGAGGGGGCCCTCGTACCCGCCGTAGCAATGGAAGGTCACCTCTGGCGTCACGTTGTAGATGTTTTCAAAGACGCTGGCCGGGTACTTGCTCGCCTGGCCCCTCTCCATGCGGACCGGGCCGGGCATGTTGACCGTGAGGAGGCCGAGGGTGAGGCACATGAAGCCCTGGAAGACCTGCACGACGAAGAGCGACCAGACGCGGCCGCGGATCCCGAACTTCTTCATGGTCCAATCCGAGAGAAGTCTGGGGGCGGCGCGGCGCGGGGTGAGCGGCTTGCTGGAACCGGGATGGCGAGGAGTACAGGGGCAAACGGTGTCTCGGCTGGTCTCGGAGGCGTGTCGCACCCGCCCCACGAGCGCGCAAAGAGGTTCATCAGGCCGAAGCATGCGCCGAGCACGCCGGCGAGGGACTTTGAGAGGTCGTAGTACTCGTAAAAGTAGAGCACCGCCTTGTTGTTCATCGTCAGCTCGACGCCGAAGCACGTCGCGTAGCAAATCATGAGCGGGATGGTGTTGATGTTGCAGGCGGCGATGAGGAAGACGAGGGAGCCGTTGCCCTTCTGCTTGGCGCCCGACATCTCCAGCTCCTTATAGTTGCCGTCGGGCAGGTCGCGTCCTTTCATGACGAGGAGGGTGGCGAGGATGATCATCGCGGCCGGCACAATCATGCACAGGCGCCACGCCGTGTCCTGGTCGGTCACCTGCCGGAGGGAAGGGGGGAGGGGGGGGGTAAGGGAAGGGGGGGGGGTAAGGGAAGGGGCGGGAGGGGGGGGGGGTAAGGGGAGGGGAGGGGGGTAAGGGGAGGGGAGGGAGGAGGGGGGGGAGGGGTCGATGGGAGGCGCGGCTCGCCTTGAGAAAGCCCACCATGATTTGCGGCATGACGAGCAGGGTGACGCCGCCGCCGAGGTTGCCCCAGCCGCCGGCGGTGGCGTTGACGGTCCCGACGATGCTCTTGGTGAACATCTGCCGGGGGGGAAAAGGGGCCCCCGGGCCTTTAAGGGGGGGCCGGGGGCGGGGGGCGGGGGGAGGGGGGGGTTGAGCAGCGTGGAGGGGCAGAGAGAGGCGGGCAGAGAGAGTCGGGCAGAGGCGAGGGCATCGCGCGACCTGCGAGCACCAGACTTGGCAGGTGACGAAGGAGGCGAGCGAGAGGCCGATGAGCGCGCGGCCGGCGATGAAGGCATTGGCGTTCTGCGCGGTCGCGAGGACGACGAGGCCGGGCAGCGCCGTGAAGAGGAGGATGCCCATGGTCCTGCGGCGGGCCGAGGCAGCATGCGTAAGGGAGGGCGTGGGATTGAGGCGAGGCGGGAGGGAGGCGAGTGGAGGAAAGGCGGAAGGGGGAGGAAGCGGACGGAGGAAGGGGCGGTTGGGGGACACGAGAGGGGCGCGGAGGCTGAGTAGCCCGAGGAGGAGAGAGGGAGAGGAGGAGGGGAGGGCGGCGGACTTGCGTGCTCCAAACTTGTCGCAGAGCGGGCCGGCGAGGAAACGCATCGCGACGGTCGTGCCGACGGCGGCGGCGCCCGCAGAGGAGAGCTCGTCCGGCGTGAGGCCCAGCCCGCCCTCCGACTCGTCCTCCTTGATCCACGTTAGGAGTGCCGCCGGCGCAAAGACGGCGAAAAACGTGCAGAAGAAGCCGAAGGTGGCCGCCCAGAAGGCGTACATGTGCGGCTGCACGGGCAGGCGAAAGAGCTTCACCGCGAATGCCGTGGCCTTGTGCTCGGCGTCCACAGGCAAATCGAAGCTACAGAGGGAGGCGGCGGCGTGGGCGAGGTGGAGGGCGGCGGCGGCGTGAGCGGCGGCGGCGGCGGTGTGGGCGAGGTGGAGGGCGGCGGAGGCGTGGGCGAGGTGGAGGGCGGCGGCGGCGTGAGCGGCGACGGCGGCGGTGTACAACAAGGTGGATTCGGTGAGATGCGGGCGCGTTTCGCTCTCGCGCAGTGCGCGGCGCGCCTGCGGCCAAAGATGTCCTTTTGCCCGGAGGAGTTGACGCCAAGCTTCTCGAGCTGGCTGTGGAGGCTTTTGATCTGGACCTCGAGCTCCTCCTGCCTCTTTCCCGAGGCCATTGCGAAAGGAGGTTTGCTACGGCCCTTGAGAGTGTCTCGCTATGGTTCCCGGAGACCTGCTCCGAGATAGATGCAAGATTTCACACGTTCCCCTTCTCACAGCGTCCCAAAAAAGTTCGCCGAGGCGTCCCAAGAGATTCCTGAGCGTCTCAGAGGAGACGCGTCTCAGTGGGGTTGTAGAGAGAGTTCCTGACGGCCGACGGATTGGCTGTGGCAGCTGGTGGCTGCCTGGGTGGTTTGTTTGCTGCCATGTGCATCGAGTTCTAGCGGTGGTGCCTCGAGGTGGCGTGTGAGAGAGATTTTTAGCAATACCAAACAACTCTAACACTCACACATCATTTGGGGCCTGGAGCCCTGTTCACGCGCGCGCGAGACGTGCAGACAGGGTTGCCAGGTGAGAGCGAATGGCGCGGTTCACGCCTCGCACAACAGAGAGAGAGAGAGATGCGCTCTGCATGGTGGGACATAAAAGAGAGCGAGTACTTGGGCGAGTAGGCCGTGCGGTCGACGCTGCCGCGTGCGACTTTGCGCGCGAGGCGGCGCAGCTTGAGAACGGCGGTGGGCGAGAAGCCGCCGCCGAACGTCTCGTGGAGCAGCAGGTTGAAGTTGTTGCGCTTGACAAAGATCGCGTCGTGGTAGAAACCGCGATGCGCCTTGACGTAGCCGTGGCCGTTCTTGTGGGAGAAGGGTTGGCCGGGCCGCGCGCCTTGCAGCCCATGTTCAGGCGGCGAGCCTTCTCCTCGGTGCTGCCGAAGGCGTAGGAGTGGCCAACGGAGGCGGGTGTGCCGCCGCTCGAGGCGTTGCCAACGCCCGTCGAGGAGGTCTTGAGGAGGGGCGTCCAGAGCTTGACTTCATTCACCTCATCGCATCCTCCCGGGCCAGCGTGGGGTTCCGCGAGGTCGACCTTGTACCCCTCGTTGTACTGCCGGGTGAGCTCTGGTTTCTCCTTGTCACCGTGCACGACCGGCGCGTTGGCCGGGGCGCGCATCGCGTCCGCCCAGGCGGCGAGGACGCCGTCGTGGGGCCGCCGGTGGTGGGCCTTGTTGTAAAGGTAGTCGCCGAAGAAATCGACTGGGATGCCCCGCTCGAGCGCGACCCGAAGGGTGGGAAGCGCCGCGGAGAGCCAAAGGCCGAGCTTCCGCTGGAGCTCGTCCTGGAGGGTGTCGGAGGAGAGGGCGGTGGCGTACGTACCGTCGACACGGACATCGAAGGCCTTGCCCGCGAAAGGCGTTGAGGCGGAGATGAGGCGCGCGGCTTCGCGGTTGCTGACGGCGCTGTCTCCGAGGGACGGGTTGTTGTTGACGGCGCTGTCTCCGAGGGACGGGTTGTTCTTGACGTGCACATCCCGCGCCTTGACGAGCTCCTGGTGCGCGAACCAGTCCTTGTGATTCTTGATGGCAGCGAGCGCCCGCGGCCGCGGGTACGTGGATTTGCATAAGTGTTTGTTCTGAGTCAGTGTTCATTCATTCACGCGGAGAAGTCTCCGTGAAGACTAGCAGGAGGGATGAAGACCCTTCGTATGAGAAGAGGCTCCTCAGCGAGTGCCTGAGGTAAAGAGTAACCTCAGAGGTTGGCTGACTGCGGTGGAGGGAAATAGTGCTTCTCGGGTCCGTTGGCCTCTTTTGTAGGGAAGAATTTTGATACCCGTCAAGACGCCTGCTGGGGGCAGCTTCGCGATGAAGCCGTCTGCTCCCCACTTGTCAACAGCAGGCGCTGGCGCCATCAACGTATCAACGTTCGACGAGGAGAGAAGGAGGTGCTGGCGACGCGAACAAGCTGGCGTCAGCTTTGCGTCTGAGTGAGGACCTTTCTCCGAGGGAGGCTCTGCAACTCGAAAGGGGTCGCCCAATGACGGTCACCCCGTCGGTGTCGCAAGATCCAGTGTCGCAAGGCATTCATTTGCTCCCGGGCATATGGACGACGACCAGCGACCCTGGAGCGTACACGACGGCTGCTTCTTCACCGAGCACGTCCGACGTGCGGCTGGCCAGTACGCCCCCAACGAGAAAACGCGCGCCGCAAACGCAGACGCAAACGCAAACGGAGGCACGTCATTCACCCGGCCCCCGCCCCCATCAGGCTGGTTGCCGCTGCTTCGAGAGCGAGGCCTGCGCACCCCAGGCAAGGGAGGCCTGCTCGTGCGGCGCGGCGCGCGGATTTGTCCGCCGCCCAGATTGTGCGCTCGCAGTGGCTGATCGACGGCGTGGCTCCCAGCGTCGAGCGTGGGGCTTGCGACAAGTCAGCCCACGGCGGCAGTATATTTTGGGCGCTCCGCGACAAGTCGACCCGGGCGCGGCTGGCCAGCACGGCGGCGGTGACCTCCGCCGATCAGCCTGACGACGATCAACAGCTCGTCGGAAGGTGTGGCGAGTGCTCCGCTCGGCGACGCCTCGTCCCGCGAGAAGCACTCGACGACCAGCCCCGAGCACCGCCGGGGCGGAGCTGCGCTCTCTGCGGCGCGCCACCGCCGGGGCGGGGCTGCGCTCTCTGCGGCGCGCCGGCGCCTCCGTCGCTCTCGGCGGCGGCAAACGCGGGCAACTTGTGCGCCGTGCGAGCCTGGCTTTGGCTGGGCGGCTCCCCCGACGCCGCCGCCGAAGGACGCACCCTGCTGCACCTCGCCGCCGCGCGGGACCACGCCGCCCTGGCGCTGCTGCTCATCTCCGCCGGCGCGAGCCTCGAGGCGACGCAGTCGCAGGGCTGCACGCCGCTCGCGCTCGCCGCGCTGGCGGGGGCGGAGGCTGTGCTGCGTGTGCTGCTGCGTGCCGGGGCCGACCCAAACACGAGCACGTCGCACGGCATCTCCGCGCTCGCCCTCGCCTCGCACCGCGGCCACTTTGCCTGCGCGAGGCACCTCTGCAACGCCGGCGCACGCAACGACGTTCGGGACATGCGCGGACAGCCGGCGATGCACTATGCAAAGTCGCCGGCGGCGATGATGCTGCTCAGGCGCAACCAAAAGGCGGCCAAGGAGGCGGCCAAGGAGGCGGCTAAGGCGGCCAAGGCAGCGTCCTGGGTCTGGGCCAAATGAATCGCGCCCCCTGTTACGTGCACAAGATATAGTATCGATCGATGTGTATGACCGTGTGTGTTTCTCGAGCGTACGGCTGCTCTCTCTACGTGACCTCGTGACCGTACTTCGCTCGTCGGGCTCGGCCTTGTGCCTCTCTACTTTTTGTGTGGATGTCGTGTCCTTCTTTCCAAACATATATTCGTGAACAAATGGGTGTCTCCTCATTTAGCAAGCTATAGCTTTGAGCTATTAAACAGAGCAGAGAGCAATGAGCATGCTCAGGACACACAGGGGAGGCGTCTCGTCGAGCACAAACCCCTCTGGCAGGCCCTTTTGCCAGCCTTTTGCGCTTGGGCGGCCCGCGCGGAGAGGGGACGGGGCGGTACAGGGGCGCAGGGTAACTTCTCTGGAAAAGACACAGAGACAGCATCTCGTATATGTGCATACGCGGCACTTTGCCTGTGTCTGAGTGAGTCTGTCAGTAAACGCGGGTTCTAGTGATCTGTGATCTGTAAGGGTCCGCCCGCAGGCGCATTTTGATTTGTATACCGAGGCGGTGCCCGGTGCCGAGCGCAGGCAGAGCCCACAGGTCGGACCTTAAGACAGCGTTGTAGATCCCTGGGCGAGGGTGGTGGAGAGGGCGGTCCGGCGGCGGAGCACCCACCTCCTCCCGGCGTGCCGGGAGGCAGGATGTCATCCCCCGTGATCCAGACTGCCCATGGGGCTGACTGTCGGCGCCAAACCACCTCCCACCGAGGCGGGCAGGTTCCACGCGTTCCCAGACAGCCCCATTGGAGGTAGGCCGCTCGTCTAGCCAATCGGCCTTAAGCGAGCGGCCTGGCCGTTGGAATGGCCGAGAGTGTCGGCCGGCCGTTCGGTCTCTTCCCCGGGGGGGGCCTCAATGACCTAGTTGCCCGGCCGAGGAGGGGAGGACGACTGTCTCCGACGGCGAACCTCAGTTACGAGCCGCCCTCCCCTCGAACGCGAGGCCAGCGCACTTGGGGCCGAGCCCCAGCGTGCACCGCCCCACACGCCTCACGCGGCCTCTGGCTGGAGCGGGATCGCAAGCGAGTCCCCCTGGCCGGCACGCGTCTTCCGAGAGAGGAGCGGGAGCGAGGGACCTTCTTAGTTGTCCGGCATGCAGACGCATGCACGGCCGTTCAGAAACTTTCCCAGCCGTTGGAATGGCTGCGCTCCCGCCCCTCACCGGGCCGAACGGGTATAGTAGGCGTTGGCGCCGAGGAGGGAGGAGTCGCCGCGGAAGGACGGGTAGTCGCCGGTCATGCGGGGGGAGGAGGAGTCGGCGAGCAGCAGGGAGGGAGAAATGCCTGAGAGGGTGGGGAGGGAGGCGTGAGGCGCGAGGTGAGGGGCGTGGGGGCGCGGGGCACGGGGAGTGCGTGGGACGCGCGGCGTGAGGCGCAGGGCGTTGGGCGGGAGGGCGCGGGGGCAAGGAGTTGTGTGTGTGTGTCTGTATGTGTGTGTGTGTGGTGTGTGTTTGTTTGTTTGTGTGAGGGCAGGGCAAGGCAGGGCGGCGGCGAGCGGCGGGCGGCGTCGGCGAGATCGGCGACGAAGAGAGGCGATGGTGACGTACACGGCGGCAGTGTTCACGGCAGCAGCGCCGACGGCGGCCCCGCGCAGCGGCGGCGGCGCCCTGAGTGAGGCAGACTGCCCTGCACAGCCTGCTGGGCACGCTCCCGACGAGCGGCGCGCCATGCGGGCCCGCCGCGGGCGACGCGGGCGGCGGCGACCCCCCCTCCATATTGGGCCACATTGGGTGAAGCCCAGGACCAGGAACAGCCTGAGACCAACTCATCGGTTGTCATTGCTGTCGCCGCGGCTTGTTGCTGCTTTGCCATCCTGTTGGTCATACTCGTGGTCGTGTACATACGCCACTGCAAGAGGCGTGGAAGCAATGGTGCAGGCGCTGCTGAGCTCACTGCGGCAACAAGTAGCGCCAACGTCAAGGTGAATGTCGGCAATTGATGGTGCACGAGGCGGCCCGCGCTACGGCCCTGGTGCTGAGGTAGGCGAGGGCGTAGCCGCAAGCAGGAAGGCGACACTACATCTCACATAAAGCCGTACGTCGCTCGTCGGGCTCGGCCCAACTTCGTGTGCCTCTCTACTTTTTGTGTGGATGTCGTGTCCTTCTTTCCAAACATACATTCGTGAACAAATGGGTGTCGTCTTTACGGCTTTCTAGGCGCTAAAGTTTAGCCCGCTCTCCCCCCTCACCCCTGGCCATGCCCCTCCCCGCGCACATGCCGCGCCGCGAGCGCGGAGCCGATCCGTCCTGAGGTGGGCAGCCCACCCGCGGCCGCGGCCGCCCTCCTCGCCTCTTGCGAGGCGCGCCGGCGCTCTCTGTTTCGCTCCCGCACCTGCGCCACAAACTTCTCGCGCTGCCAGAACGGCTTTTGCAGCTCGCGCCACTTCTTCTTGGGCATCTTGACGAAGCGTGAGCTCGCGCCCTCCGCGCGCGCGAGGGCGTTGCGCCGGCGCCGGCGCGGCGGGTCCGCCTTGAAGACGAGCCGCAGCGGCGTCGCGTCGAAGGGCCAGTGGGAGCGAAGAGTGCGCTCGACCCAGCGCACCACGGAGGGGTGCATCTCGGCCTGCGGGGCGGCGGTGGGCCGGGGGGGGGGGGGGGGGGCATGGGGGGCGAGGGCTGAGGCGAGGGCTGAGGCGAGGGCTGGGGCGAGGGCGGAGGCGAGGGCTGGGGCGAGAGCGATGCGGCGGCGTGTGAGGAGGCACCTGCCGGTTCATGCGGAAGACGAAGGTCGGGCTCTCCGTCGCGTGCTGGGTCGCGTACTGCATCTTGAGGCGGGCGCCGCGCACGACGGGGAGAGGCCGCAGCAGCTGCGCCCTCGCGAAGAGCTCGTTGAGCCGCCGCTTCGGCACCTTGGTGCGCCGCCACGCGAGCGCACTCGCCGCCGTGTCGAGGGCCTCGTCGACGCCGGCGCCGGTGAGAGCCGACGCGTGCAGCACGGGCGCGTAGTCGAGCCAAGGCATGCGTTCGCGCACGCTGTCGGAAAAGGCGCGGCGAGCCGCCGCGTCGAGCCGGTCCGCCTGCGGGAGATTGGCCGAGATTGAGATTGGCCGAGATCGGCCGAGCCGAGATCGGCCGGGAGGGGATGAGGAGAGGTGAGCCGAGATGCACTGCCGATGAGTTGTGCACTCGAGGTGAGCGGAGGGCTTGCCGCCTTGTTGGCGACGATGACACACGACTTTTGCTGCTCGGTGACGAGGCCGGCGATGGCGAGGTCGGCGCGCGTGAGTCCCTGGTAGGCGTCGAGGAGGAGGAGCGCCACGTGGCACTGGCTGATGGCAACCCTCGCCGCCGCCACCGCCGCTCGGTCGAGCTCCTCGCGCTCCTCGCCGCCCGCCGCCTGTCTGCAGCAGGAGGCGTGGAGAGGCGCTCCTCACGCCGCGCTCTTCACACCGCCCGCGCAGGGCTGTTTGGCCGCCTGGCGCCGGATGCCCGCCGTGTCGATCAGCAGCAGCTTCTCGCCGCGCCACTCGTACTCACACGCCACCGAGTCGCGCGTGGTGCCGGCGACGGGGTTGACTACCATCCGCTCCTGACCGAGTAGCGCGTTGAGCAGCGACGACTTGCCGACGTTCGGCCGCCCGACCACCGCCACCTTGCCCACCGCGTCCTCCGCCGCCCAGCCCGGCACCGCGCCGCCCCGGTGAGCAAGGCCGCCCGCCGCCGCGCCGAGCCGCGCGGGAGGGGGGGAGGCGGCCTCGCCACCGTCCGATCCGAGCCGCGCGCCGAGCCCCATCCCCTCCTCCTCCTCCTCCTCCTCCTCCTCCTCCCACACCTCCTCCTCTTCCCACCCCTCCTCCTCTTCCCACCCCTCCTCCTTCCACCCCTCCACCTCCCGCCCCTCCACCTCCTCCTCCCGCCCTTCTGCTGCACTCCGCGCAGCGCCTCCAAACCTCGCCCCTCCGCCGCCCCCGTCTCCCCCCTCTCCGCCCCCGCCTCCGCCCTCCAGAGCCGCGAGCCCGCCTCCCCGCGCCGCCTGCCGGCCAGCCGCGCCGCCCGCCAGCGCCAGCGCAGCCGCCGCACGTGAGGCGTCGAGGCGGCCCTCCTCCCACCTGGCGGAAAGGGTACAAGGGGAGGGTGAGACGCACGCCTCGACACGCTGGCGTAGAGCGAGGAGCCAGTGGCAAGCCCCCGCATCTCCCACGCAACGCCCACGCCCTGCGTCAGGCCCCGAGGCTGCTCCGCCCCGCCCAGTGCTACCTCCGCCACCCCGGTGCTTTCGGCCTCGCGCCTCTGCATCGCCGCGACGACGTCGTCGAGCAGCTCGGCGCTGCCCACGCCGTGCAGCGCCGAGAGGAGGCGCGGCTCCCCGAGCCCGAGCGACCACAGCTCGTGCATCCCGTGCCGCGCCTCGCGCGAGTCGCACTTGTTTGCCGCCAGCAGCACCGCCCCAGCAGAGGGGTCGTGCACTGGCCTGCGCACGCGTCGTGGGCGTGTCGTGGGCGTGTCGTGGACGTGTCGTGGACGTGTCGGGGGGTACGCGCTTTGGCGGCGCGCTGGGGAGACGCAGAGGCGAGGGATCGTAAAGCACCGCGCGCATACACTTCATTCAGTTGGACGAACGAGGCAGAGCGCGTCTCGCCCAGTGAGGCGGAAGTGTCTCGGAAGTGTCTCGGAAGTGTCTCGGAAGTGTCTCACCTCAGCCGCCGCAGCAGCGAGGCGAGCCGCTCCTCCGCCGCGCCTGCGCCCGCCTTTGCATCCACCAGCAGCAGCACCTGCGGACACGCCGGAGGTGCATGCCATCTGGAACGGGCGGCGAGGGACACAGGCTTGTCTTGGAAGTGCTTTGCGCGCCACCGCCGCCTCCTTCACCGCCACCGCCACCTGCGCCTCGACTGCGGCCGCGAGCCGCCGCTGCGCCGCCGCCGCCTCCACCTCGCTGAGCTGCCAGCCGCCCGGTGGCGGAGGCGACGCCGCCTCGCCGTCGCCACGCGCCACCTCCTCTCCATGCGGGGCCCGCCGCTGCTGCCGCCTGCCTGCGCCGCGCCTGCCGCTGTCCGCCTGCTGCTGCCGGAGAGGCCAGAGGTCTTCGATGCCGCCCGTGTCAACCACGCGGAAGCGATAGCCCAGCCACTCGCTCTCTCCCTCCATCCTGTCGCGGGTTGTGCCGGCCGTAGGCGCCACTAGCGCGCGAGGCCGGAACGAACGCGCGCTAAGCTCTGTGCGGACGAGCCGGTTGTACAGCGTCGACTTGCCTGCGTTTGGGGCGCCGACGATCGCGAGCAGCGGCAGCGAACCGGCGGCGGCGGCGTCCAGGCTGGCAGTGCACAGGCGTCGCTTCGTGCGGGTTAGCAGCATTGAGAGTAAGCAAAAGAATTACGAGCGGCTCACAGGCCATGGCTTTAGATGTGCAGGGGGGGTACCGAGCAGTGTGCGGCCGCTCCAAGTTCAGGGCACGTGAAACAAAAAAGGCGCTCAACGAATTTCTTTTTGCGGTGTGGTACCCGCGTTAGTGCCAGTGCGCGCCAGTCGGGTGCCCAGTGTTGTGCGAGGGAGGGGTTAAATTCTTTTTGCGGGCGCGGCCAGAGTCCCTGCCCAAAGGAAAAAAGAAAGAGAAAAAGGCATGCGGGCCCGCTGTCCGAACACAACTCGGCCAGCAGAGATCTCCAGGAGAGATGGGCGACGCACGAACCCCGAGGGACAGTGCGCACCTCGCCCCGCGCACTTGTTTTTCTTTGTTCTCGCCGACGCATTGATTGGCGAGCTGCCACCGCGTCCACATCAAGCGCCAAGTCCCGTGACACATGTCGCACGCCGCGCTCCAGCAGCAGCAGGAGCTCACTGGCCTGATGCGGGCCATCGTTGGCCGTCTCGACGCCATTGATGCCCGGATCGACGGCCTCGCCACCACCGCTGCGGTCGAGGCGCTCGGCGAGCGGATCGACGACTGCACGCAGGCGCTCCAGCGCTCGCCGCGCTCGCCTCGATCGCCACGGGGCGACGCCGCCCAATCGCCAGCCGCGCTCGACGACGCGACTGCCGCCCGCGCCCGCGCCCGCGCCCGTGCCGGAGCAGCGGTCGGCCTTCTCGTCCTGGCGGGGCTGCTGCACCGGCGAGCGCGTCGCCGACTCAATGGCATGGTGCGCCGCCTCCCGCCGCGGACGCTGCTGCTCGTCAATCTCCTCGCGGCGCTGCTGCTCGGCGTCTCGGGTCTCGCCGACGCTCTGCGGGCGAGCTTGAGCGAGGTGCCTCTGAGAGAGCAGTCACCTCCACCCTCCAGTAGACGGGCACCTGTCTGCCTGCTTAAGGACGGATAGAGCGGTGGCCGACCTCCGCGCTCTTCACCCACCTCGGAGCGTGCGTCGTGTCGCCTATGACCGTGCGGCCTGCCTGCAGGTGCCTCTGGTCGGCGGCTTGCTCTCGCGCAAGGCGCCGCTGCCGAGCCTGCTCGGCGACGGAGCCTCCCGCGAGGCGGCGGTGGCGTGTGTCGGCGTCACGGCGGCGCTGATCCCGTGGCGGCTTGGCCTCACCCTGGTGTAAAGAAAGAAAGAAAACACACCAACGAGGGATGGGAGAGGAGGGCGCACGCCGCGTTCTTCCGCCCACTCTAGAGTCTCGTCTCTCGACTCTCGTCATTCTCTCTCGCTCCTGCTGTTTCAGCCTCTGACTCATCGCTCTCTCCTCGGCCTCGAGCCCTCGACCCTCGTTCTGCGACAACGCCGTCTCCCGAAGTGCCGATCCCTTGATAACCGATGTTTTGGCCGCGGTCCGCTCGGCTTCCCTGACTGTTGTAGCTGTGGTGTCGTCCGTCCTTTCGCGCCGGCGCCTAAGAAGATCTCGACGATGTCACGGCTGACTCACGCCCGGCTCCCCTCTCCCGCCACCCTCGATCAGCTCGGCTTCTCTCGCCTCTCGCCTCTCGGTTCCCGCTCTCGGCGTAAAACGCGGTATGCCCCTAACAAAAAAATGCCGTTTCGCTACGAAATATCGGAATGTTTTCTTTCTTTCTTTCATCAGTGACGCAAATGCCTGACGATGACACCGACGACACAGCTCCTGAGCTGCTGCTTCTTCCATGCGACTGCATCATCGCTATTCTCACCCGGCTAGAGCCGGCCCCGCCGGCCCAGGCGACGCAGCTCGCTCGGCTAAGCGCGACGTGCCGCGCGCTGCGCCGTCTCGCAAAGCTGGCAGCGGTGCTGCTCATTCGTACTCACCTGGGTGCGGCACAGCGCGAGCTAGCGCGGCTGCACGCGGCGCTCGAGGAGGAGGCTGAGGGTGGCGACGACGAGGAGGGCTGCTCGCTCACTCTCGGGCTGGATGGCGACGGTGACAGCTCACTCAGCGCTCCTAAGAACCCGCTCTTTGCCCTCTGGAGCCAGATGCCGCTGCTGCCGCTGCGGTGCGAGCTGCTGCACAATTGCGTGACGCGGCTGGACGACGCGGACGCGGCCGCCGTGCGGGCGTGCGGCCTCTCCCCGACCATGAGCGCCTCTGGTGCGCTCCTCCTCAAGACTGCGGCAAGCCTGTGGGGCGCCGGAACCTCACCCCGTGATCCCTACCCCCTAGGGACGCTCCGCATCGCCTTGCCGCGCGGGTCCGATCAGCGGCCTTCGTACGTGTGGCCACTTCCCCTCTCCGAGGGCCTCCACTCGCCCTCCTCCTCCGCCTCTGCGCCCGGCTCCTCACCCTCGCCCTCCTCGCGCCGCGCCGCCCTCCGCCTCGTCTCTCGGCTTGGCCTGTCGAGTCACCCCGGCCTCCTCGCCAGGCGCTTGCTACTCTACTCTACTCTACTCTACTCTACTCTACTCTACTCTACTCTACTCTACTCTACTCTACTCTACTCTACTCTACTCTACTCTCTCTCTCTCTCTCTCTCTCTCTCTCTCTCTCTCTCTCTCTCTCTCTCTCCCTCTCCCTCCCTCCCTCCCTCCCTCCCTCCCTTCCTCCCCTCCCTCCCTCCCTCCCTCACTGCCATCAGCCACAGAGCCGACCACTCTCTCGGACCATCTCGCCAACCCCTCGCAAGGCACATACCTGCGGGCCGTCAACCCTGACCCTAACCCTAGCCCTGACCCTAACCCTAGCCCCGACCCTGACCCTGACCCTATCTCTAACCCTAACCCTAGCTCTGACCCTAACCCTAACCCTAACCCTGACCCCGACCCTAACTCCTCGTCAGGCACATGCCCGCGGGGCGCCACGCCGCCGTGTGCCCCTGCTGCCTCCGCTACCGGAGGCGCTGCCACGTGCAGCACGCCGTGTGGCGACCCGACGCCCTCGACGCGTCGATGCTGCCGCTGCCGGCGGAGGCTGTGGCGGCGGCGCCTCCGTCGCTACGGCGCGGGCGGCACTCGTCTCGCGACCTCGAGGAGTTCACGCCCGAAGAGATCGAGTCGCTCACGCGCGCGCACGAGCTGTCTGTGGCGCTCAAGTGCCGCTGCGACGGCGGCGGCCAGCTAGGCGCATACATCGGGGCCCCTCCCTATCACGGCCCGCACCACTGAGACGCTCAATGGCGGAGCGACAGCATCGCGCGGGGCATGTGCTGCCATCCAGTCGACTGCGCTGCTGTCTGCTCGCTCTCTTTCGTGACATTGAATATATGTATGTAAAAAGGAGAGGGCAAGAATTTCGTCAGGGAGGGGGAACTGGAAACGAATCGGAAACGAATCGGAACCCGAAAACGCATATGAGCAAGAACGTCGAATATAGGAACGAGATGCAGATGGACAGGGACGTCCGATCGGACGCAATCGCAGTTCGTACGATTCTCGGGTCCGAGGGCAGCCTCAACTGGAGTAGGGAGATTTGGATTTTGGTCAAACAAACGCCTGCTGGGGGCAGCTTCGCGGAGGTGTTCCGGAAGCCAGATGATCCCACTTGTCAACAGCAGGCGCCAGCGCCAATCATGTACATATACGCTATGGAGAAGTTTGTTCGAGACCTCGGGAGCGGCCGGCTATTCACACCTCGGCAGTGTGGGAAGGGCAGGGCAGGGCAGTGTGGGTTTCACACCCGGGGCAGGTAGGGGATCGGGCAGGGCAGGGCAGGGCAGTTGTGCGGCAGTACGCGGGCAGGGCAGTACGGCAGGTCAGGTCAGGTCAGTTGGGGTCATAATTGCAGGGCTGAAATTCGGGATCTCAGGTGGTGAAAAAAAAGGGGAGACAATTGCTGTGAACATGGAATTTGAATAACAATCTCAATGAGATGTGTGAAGAGGACGGCCGATCGACGAATTACATCTGAGTAATGTGCTCCATCATGTGACATCTCATGCGCGCAAGGTGTGAGAGCTGAGACGCGACGCCTCCCCGAGACGCGAGACCGAGAGCGCGGGGGCGGTACTGTATCTCCTGTGGTCTCTCTGTTTTCGGCGCGAAATGTGTCTATATGTTGGCTATGATGTCTCGCGCGAGACGACCCGGGAGAACTGACACTCACACGTCAATCTCGTCACGCAGCTCTGCACACGCCGTCTGTGAAACCCACGATGTCTATGTCTCACTACACCCAAGCTACAGGTGGCCACGATCACACCTCGTGCACGGCACGCAAGCAAACGCGCGTAGTGCGAGGAGCACCCGCACGCCACCGTGCGCGCCGACCCTCCTGCTTCTACGCCGCTGCCGCCGCCATAAACTTGTGCGGCATGTCTGTGTTGACAAAGGTCACACCGCTCTGCACCAGATTGATCGCGCTGTTCACGTCGTCCGGGTCTGTGCTGTATCCCCACACGCCCACCGTGTAGGAGGCGCTCAGTTGCCGGAGGACGGCGCCGCCCGCCAGCTCGCCTCGTCCTCGTGCTGCCGCTTCGAGAGCTTGTTGCGCACCTTGTCCTTCATCTGGTAGAACAGCCGTTTGACCGCGTTGCACCACCCGCCGAAGGTTTCGAACAGGTACATCTGCACGTCGGTGTCCGAGCGCGAGAGGGCGTGCGCGTAGTCCGCCTTCTTGTACGCCACATAGCCGCCGCCGTCGCTCGGCCTGAAGTCGCCGTCCCCGACAGCGCCGCGCTGCTCGAGGCCGAAGACGTCCGCGCTCGTGCCGGGCTCGGTGTTGCCGAGGCCGACGAAAGCGCCTCGCTGGCCGACGTCCTCCGGGTTGGAGGAGAGCGAGTCCTTGAACTTGACGTCGCCGACGAGGCGCGAGCGCGAGCGGCCGGCGCCCGCCACCGAGACGTCGGGCCGGTAGTCGTTAGAGTAGCCGAGGTGGTCCCGCGGCTCCACCTCGACGAGCATGCCCCACACGCTCCGCATGACCTTGGCCAGGGCGGCGAGGAGGCTGTTGTGGCGGCCGCAGTGCCCGAGGCGGCCGATGTTGCTGGCCGCGTCGCCCAGTGGGTCCTGCACCTTGCCGCCGCGCGCCGAGCAGGTCGGCGCGCCCCGCGCGAGCGCCTCGTCAAGTGGTAGCCCGAGGCGCCGCTGGACGGCGATGCGCAGCGCCCACGTCGGGATACGAAAGTCGCGGCGCGAGGGGACGGCGTTGAGGAAGGCGCCCGCCTGGTACTGGCTGACGGCGATGAAGCGCACCGCCTCCCGCCTAGCCACGCCCGGTAGCTGCAACGCATTCCAAAAGCCGAGCCATGCTGCATGATGAATGATCTGGGAGTAGCGACGCTGTGCGCTTTGTAGATGCTCACTGCCAGAATCGAAGCGGTTTCTTGTTCGACGTGTCCTCTCTCGACTGCGACAAGGCCGCAGTCCCATAAATGCACAACGTCAAGAAGAAGCACCTGTCCGCGGAGCAAGCTGCGGCCAAGCGGCTCGAGAACGTCCAGCGCGCCGCCAGCTACTCCGCGCTCTCGCGCGCCGCCTTTGCGCGCCGCGCAGCCGGCCTCTGGGATGCGGCGTCACTCGAGGCGGCCGCCAGGGTGCTCGAGGTGAACCCTGACATGGCGCCGATCTGGAACTTCCGGCGCGAGTGTCTGCAGTCCCTCCACGGCGCCTCGGTGCCGCCCGACGCCGCCGCCGAACCGGCAGGCGCCGTGCGGGCGGCTTGCGAGGCGGAGCTTGCGCTGACACAGGCGTGCCTCGGCGCGAACCCAAAGTCGTACCCGGTGTGGTACCATCGCACCTGGGTGCTCACCTGGGGCGGCTGCGGCTGGGCCTACGCGCGCGAGCTCAAGCTGACCACCAAGCTCCTTAGCCTCGATGAGCGGAACTTTCACTGCTGGACGCACCGCCGCTTTGTCGTGCAGCTGTCCAAGGTGACCGCCGAGGCGGAGCTGCGCTTCACCACCCAGAAGGTCGAGGCCAACTTCTCAAATTACTCCGCGTGGCACTACCGGTCAAAGCTGCTGCCCGCGATGCACGCGGCGGCCGACCCCGCCGCCACCGCCGCAGCGTCGGGGGCGCTGCGCGCTGCTCTACTGGCGGAGCTCGAGCTGCTGCGCAACGCCTTCTTCACGGCGCCCGAGGACCAGTCCGCCTGGTTCTACCACCGCTGGGTCCTCTCCCGCCTGCGGCCAACCGGCGGCGGGTGCGGCGGTGGCAGTGGCGGGGGCGGGGGCGGGCAGGCGAGGGAGGACGCCTCCTCCGTCGCAGAGTGGGCGAGCCTGCTGCGCGGCGAGGCGGAGGTGCTGCGCGAGCTGAGAGACGTCGAGCCGGACGCAAAGTGGCCCCTCGCGGTCCGCTCAGCACACGACCTCGCACGGCCTTGAGTCGGAGGGTCGCTTAGCGTGATGGACTGTGCGTCGTGGTAGGCGCTCGCACACGCGCTCGCGCTGCTTGGCGAGGCGGGCGCTGCGACGGAGGCGGAGGCGGCCGAGCGGGAAGCGGCGCTCACCTCCCTCTGCGGGATCGACCCCGCCCGCCGCCGGTACTACGAGGCATCGCTGGCCGGCGGCGCCAGCGCGGAGCCAGAAGAGGCGGCGTGACGAGAGCGCGTTCGCGGCCGGCGCGACTCTCGCGGGTGTTTTACTCTTCAGCTTCGTTCTTTTGCCGCCTTGGAGTATGCTTATCCCTCATCCGAAAAATCGATTGCAATATGACACATCGTTCATGTACGGTGTATAAAGATTTCGTCAGGTGCGACGGCGTGGAACACCGCAGGAAATAGTCAGGAAACGTTGTTTGTGCATGTGATTGACTTTGACACTCCGTGTGTCTGTGCTGCGGTGCGTCGCCCGGTGTGGCTGTCCGAGGGGTCTCTCTGAGGATCAGAAAGTGGATCAGACACATACACAATGTGTGGTGTCATGTGCGTTCTTGCATAAGCATATCTTGGCCCGGCGGCTCCTTTTTACCCATCTCCTACCCAATGGCGCCAGGGCGCAGGGCGAGCTCGACACGAAACGACTTGACCGAGAGGGAGTGGCCGCCGCCGCCGCCTACAGGCGATGCACAATGCTCGCGACAAAAGCAACGCTTCTCGGCTTGGCCTCTCAAAGACCCTTGGGGGGGCGAGGAGGGGGCCTGCGTTTCGCAAAAAGGAGAGCGTGTCGCCAGCCTCCGCCTGCGAGACGATCGGGTGCGCGGCGTCGAGCTCGACCAGGCCGTCTTCCCACGCGTGTGGTGCCACGCCGAAGAGGGAGGTGTCCTCTGCCACCACCGCCTCTACCTCGTCGCGCGGCGGCCTGACATGCCGCACACACTCACACACTCACATGGTCGTTTCAGTGGGAGGTGATCTCCACTGGCAGCCGTCGCCTGCGCATGAGCCTGACCACGATGGTGCCTTTGCGATTGCCCCAGCCCTAGCGATTGATGGAAGGCTGATCCCTGGTTTGGATGAGTAGGGTGCACTCGGCTGGCGCAGGGCCACAACCTGGTCCTTCCAAACGAGGCTCATCTTCAGACCCGCCAGCGCGGCGGGGAGCGCAGGTGTTTGAAAGTAAGCCTCCGGCGCCCAGTGGCCGCCTTGCGGCCCTCTGAGGGTAAAGTCCGGCCCGGAGATGACGAGGGCTTGCCGCGGCGTTGTTTCCCGAAGGGCGCGGCAGGCCGACGCAAAGTGCGCTTGGTCTCGCCGTGTGTCGCAGAGCTCAGAGATGCGATTCAGGCAGAGTTCTGCGAGATCGAGAAGGTGTCGTGAATCATCCAACGCAACAAGTCCTGCATCTGGCTACTACGGGCGTGTGGAGCTTGCAGCTTCGCTCGCCGGCCGGGGCGGCTCAGCGGCGATTGCCCTTGTTTTTCTTTTTCTTTATTCTTGCCAACGACCTTTTGATTCTTTATCGTTCGGGCGGTTGCCGACTGCACTCCAAGTGCTCCAAGTGCTCGCCGCCAAGACGACAAAAAAACGACACGCACAAAAACAGCGATTTCGTTCTCGACATACTCTATACGATCGCACGTCATGCGGAAGCCAATGCTTCGGCAGCCCTTTCAACGTTCCCTTCGTACGTGTCGAGCATCGTGCGCATCTTTCGCTCGTCCGAGAAGCCCATACCGCGCAGCTGCACGAGGCCTGCTGCGAAGCGGCTCGTGGCACCGAGGCGCCCGAGGCGAAGCTCTCGCAAGATCTGCCGCACGCAGCCATCTATCGCGAGCTTCTCCTGCACCTCGACGGCCAAGCCGCGCCAGTACTCCTCCAGCTTGCGGCCCCGCTCGCCATCTACGATGCGCTTCCAGTCCGCAACGTCGATGTAGTGAGAGCGACTCGGGTTGAGGCTGCAGACTGGCACGTGCTGATGCGCGTCCCTGCCGCAGTCCTCGAGGCAAAAAGCACAGAAGCCCGCCTACGTTGTGTACTCCTCACTCGTGATCACATACTGTACCCGGTATCCAAGGTGCCCTCTATAGCCCGCCTTGCAGGTCGCGCGCGAGCAAGTGAGCGCAGCGCACCCCTCGAATGCGCCGAAACACTGCCCGCACCGAGGACACTTGAGCGCCATGATGTCCTCCTCGATATGGCGCCTCGCCTTGAGCGCCTTCCTCTCCACCTCTGACCGCGCCTCCCTCTCCGCCTCGCGCTGCTTGAACTCGGCCTCGATCGCCTCGCGCTGCTGGACCGCCACCGCGTCTCTGAGGTGCTTGCGGAGCGTCTCGGCAGAGAGCGCGTCCACGTGCCCCATCACCTCCTGCCAAGAGAAGCTGCCGGTGCAGCCGGTGTATCGCTTGTCGCAGCAAACGATCCGGTCGAACGCGTCCCCGCCAAGCGAGTCGGCCTGCGCCACGTGCGCCGCCATGCAGCCGTCGCAGGTAAAGTGCGCGGCGCCGGCGACAGGGCACACGAGGCCCTCATCGCGAGGGTAGGGGCAGTGGCACAAGAGACAGGTCCGCTGGTTGAGCTGCGCACTCAGCCGGTCTGCCACCTCCGCCGCTGTCGGCCGGTCTTGCTGCTCCGGCGAGAGCATCTGCCGTAGGAGCGCCGCTAGGTCCTCTCCTCCTCCGGGGTACGCCAGGGTGAGCTCGCACGGGCCGGATGAGCCGCCGCGCATTCGCTCGAGGTCGAGCTCGCCGGTGCCCGTCTTGGGGAGGCCACCGGCTCCGCACAGCAGCGCGTCGAAGAGCGTCACCCCGAGCGAGAAGATGTCCGACTTGAACGTCGGGCGCAGCTGCTCTGGGGCAAAGGGCGGCACGTACAACGGTGTGCCAATGCGCGTCGTCGTGTGAGACGAGAGGTTCGCGCTTCGGCTCAAGTCAAAGTCGCACAGCGCAGGCGCCGCGTCGGCCGCAGCGCTGTCGAAGACGATGTTCTCCGGCTTGAGGTCGCGGTGAATCAGGCCGTTTGAATGGAGGAAGCGGACAGCCTCCGCGATGCGCTGCGCTGCGGCGAGCTTCGAGCCCTCGTCCTTGCCGGCGGACCACTGCCGCATGTTGCCGCCCGCGTAGCGGCTGCGGCGCGGCGATGGCCTCGCAGTGGACGGCACGCGCGCATGAGGCGGGCAACCCGCCGAGGAGAGGAGAGGTGCGCGGTGCTATGCGTCGCTCTTCTCCGGCATGCCTGCTTCTCGGCGGCGTCGTACAGGATGGAGAGGCTGTAGAAGCCGGGCTGCTTCTGGCCCCAGGTGCCCAGCTCGCCGCCCTTTCTTACCAGAATAGCCATCTTAGCCGTCACTGCCGCTTTCGCTGACTCGTCGAGGAAGCAGAGAACGTCGACGTGACCAGATCTAGCGGCAAGTCGCGCAGGCGTATCGCCGTCCGCAGCCGCAGCCGTCAGCGCCTGTCTGCCGCACTGCTCGGCGAGGAAGCGGAGCGCGTCGACATGGCCATATTTAGCGGCCCAGTGCGCTGGCGTGCGGCCATTCGCAGCCGCAGCCGTCAGCACCTCGCTGCCGCACTGCTCGGCGAGGAAGCGGAGCACGTCGACATGGCCATTGAAAGCGGCCCAGTGCGCTGGCGTGTCGCCCCACGCATCCGCAGCCATCAGCGCCTCGCTGCCGCACTGCTCGGCGAGGACGCGGAGCGCATAGACCTGGCCATTGGCAGCGGCCTCGTGTGCCTGTTGGGCTTGTCGGGCCTTTTGCGCACTGTCCGCCATAGCGCGCGATGCGTCGGGCCATGGGACGTCCGTTGTCAACTGTTCGGATCCGAACAATGGGTAAAAAAAGTATTCAACAAAAAGAACTCGCACAGTAAAAAAGTAAGCACTCCGCGGTTTGCCTGTCGGCGATTTCTGACCTTATTTTTCTTTTTCTTCTTCCAACAGGCCAATCATCTTTCTTTGATTCTTTGTCGTTTCGCTTTTCCTCAGAGGACGCTCGCGCTCACGATCCTCACTTTTGTCAGCGGGCGGTACGCCAAGTCCCTCCCCTCCCTCGGGTCGGTCCCCACAAAGGAGGCGGCCGCCGTCCCCAAGCCCGCCGCCGCGAGGGCCTCCCGTCGGGCCAGCCGCAAGCCCTGGCCCACCAAGCCAGCGAAGCCGAGCCCGAGGCCGAGCCTACAGGAATTGCGTGGCAGCCTCGCTGGTCGTGGCACGCGCGAGCGGCGAGGCCCGAGGCATGAGGCGGCGCCGCAGGCCGTACAGCGCGGCGACGCCACCCAGCTCGCTCACCGCGGACGGCTGCCGCGCAGGCAAGTCATTGAGCGTCGAGAGGAGCCTGAGGCCCGCGCCGCCGTCCGCCTCGCCCAGCACCTCCCCAACCACGATGCGCGTCGCGTCGAGCGCACGGTTGGCGCACGGCGTCAGCCCGAACTCAAAGGCGCGGCCGCCACGGCGCATCGACAGCAAGCCAGCGCGGTCATGTGGCAGGGCGTTGGAGTCGTCGTTGGCAAAGGCGTCGGCGCGGCTGAGTGTCTCGGTGCGGACGTAGCCGGTGGCGTCGATCTCGCGATCCACCTTGCGGCCGTTGCCGCCTACAGTCGTAGACGTGGACGAGGCTGCGGCGACCCCTGCGGACTCATACAGACGCAGCAAACGAGAGCTGCACCAGAGAGCGAGCCTCCAACGATGATTCTGTCGCGCTCGATCCGGGAGATGCTCGACCCAGCGTAGGTGAGCGTTTTGGGCGGCCGACCCGCGTCCGAGATGCCTCGACAAAGCCCTTCAAAGAGCGCCACAGATTCAGGCGCCGCGGTGCCGTACAGGCCTAGCGACAGCGTCTGTGGAGGCGAGTCGCCGATGGCGATGCGAAGCTCTGCCCTGGAGGTGATCTGAGGCGATGCGAGAGCGAGCGCGAGCGTGAAGAGGGCGTGCATACATGCACGCTTGGATGCACGTCAGGCAGCTGGATGATGGAGGCAGTCCTCGGGAAAAGAATTCTGGCAATACAGGCCCCTCTCACAAAAAGAATTTGGGAAAACTCCAGCAACAATGGGCACGGGACTGGCGCGCACTGGCACTAACACAGGTACACGCTCGGGAAAAGAATTTTACAACAAAACTCCCTCGCACAACACTGGGCACGGGACTGGCGCGCACTGGCACTAACACAGGTACACCACGGGAAAGAATTTTAGAACAAAACTCCCTCGCACGACACCGGGTACATACGACTCGTGCCGCCGCCCCTGCCACCCCTGTGTCAGTGTGCCTGTGGTAGGAGAGACTGCCAGCGACAAGCTGGAGGCAGGTCGCTAGACTGAGATGAGACCGCCAGTGGATGTGGGAGTCCACCGCGCACCGCGCTGCGAGCCTGTCGTGTCCCTTGTCAGGAGCAGGAGAGCCCCACCTGTCCCCCTGATCGTTCTTCCAAAATCCTGCTCGTGCAGGTGGGGACCCTGTCCTCGTCCCATCCCTCGTTTGGCGTGTCTGTTTTCTTTCTTTCTTTCTTAGAGAGTTCTTTTGTTTAAATTCTTACACCGGGTACATGAGATAGGAAGAGGCAGACTCCCTAGGGTGGGCGACGGCTAGCGCACCACACCCCTCTCCTTAAAATCCCTGTGTGGTGGCGGCGTGCCGTTCTCCCATCCCTCCCTTGGGTTGTCTGTTTTCTTTCTTTCTTTTACACCGGGTACAAGCCGTCGCCCTCACAGATGCCGTCCTCCTCACAGAAGGCGTCGTCGGAAAGTGCTCGGGAAAAGAATGGGAAAAGAATTTTCTTTAAGAACCATCCAAAAAGGAAAAAATCTTTCACGGCCGACCACAAGACAGCCTTTCGGGTCGTGAAGGGTCGGTGCGTGTCGTACCCCCTGGAACACCCGTACCCCCGCACCATCTCTGGAAGAAATCACTGTGAGAGTCGTGATCGCCGCTTTCCTCCCGCTGTGATTCTGTGTGAGCTATGTGTCTTGATTTGCCAACAATAGACCTACAACGAGCCTGAGCGCCCCCACACCTCGCTGTGGGAACCCCGCCATGGGTGAACGTTGAAACGACCGTCATGAAGGTCGACTTCTACGCCTCGAGCGTCTCGGGCGTGTACCTGCTGCTGGTGCTCGACTCGGCCATCTGCGCCTTTGGCAATGCGGTGGACTCGCCCGGCGCGAGCCAGCCTACTGAGCTCGCGCTCCTTGTGCTGCAGGCACCACGCACCATCTGCAGACGCGCACCATTGCTGCACTGTCATTGCTGCGACCACCGCGCCGCTCTGATCACGTGTATATGCCCTCGCCGGCTGTCTGCCCCTGAAAGTCCTCACCCGCCTCCGTGCTCCCGCAGTTCCTCCTGCGACTGATGGTGTTCGCAATCACGGCCAGCGTGGTGGCGTCGGCTGCAGCGGCGCGAGTCTCGACCGTCGATGCGCTGCTGTCGTACAAGGGTATCGCATAAAGCGGTTCCCGCACGCACACTGTCCCATGTCTCTCCCAGTCTCTAAGCTCCGATGGCAGGCTCGCTCGTGACTCAGATCTTCGGCCTGCTCTCCTGCCTGGTGCTGCGCGTGTACCGCGCGATGATCTCCTCGTGCGTCCTGCCAGCGAGAGAGGGAGGGGGGATGTGACGGAGATGCTGGAACACACCCACAAGAACACATGCTGCCTTTGCTGTCGCCAGCTGCTAGCCTCACGCCGCCCTCTCCTCCCCTCAGGCCGAACAGCGACTATCGAACGCTCACTGAGCAGTGGCAGCAGTCCCTCCACCTCGCCCTCTACCTCGTGTACATTTGCGGCACGCTCGCCCTCTACGGCGCTTGCGCGAGCGCAGCGGCAAACCTTGGCCGCCGCCCGGCCCTGCAAGTCGACAGGTGACGCGTCTGCGCGTCGAGTTAGTAGTATGCGTCGGGTCCGCGGTCCGGTCCGCGCGTCGCGGTGTGTGTCTCCGTGCGCCGGCCGCGGAATTGTCTAATTCTATTTTGTGGAATATCTCGTGATGTATGTGTCCAAGACACGTGTAGTTTTTATTCCTCGCGGCGGCAAAGCTGCGGCGCGCGCAATTATACACCGAGCGTACTACAACGCCCCTCTCTAGCCAAACTGTTTCGCGCCCGGCGCGAGCAGCCCCTCGACCGCACCTCCTCCCTCGCCAAGCGCAAGCCTCGCGGCCAGCCCCTCGAACGCCACACGCGCTCGGAAGCGGAGCACCGCGCTCCACACGCGCCACGCCGCGAGCCAGAGCGCGGTGCGGCGGCGGCACGCAGCGCATGCGCGGAGCAGCTGCCCGGGCAGCCACGCCGCGCCCGCGGCCGCAGGCTCGGCGCGAGCGGACGGGCGGCGCCGGTGCGCGCCTCGCGTCGCGTACGTTGCCATGGTGACGAATCGCTGGCGAGTGGTGCCGCCCAACGCGCGGTTGAGCGAGCGGACGAGGCCCCACGTCCGCATCACGAAGAGCATGTCGCGCGGGAGGCGGCCGAGAAACGCGTTCACCTGGCCGAGATTGAGTCGAGACTGAGCCGAGGTCGAGCCGAGGTCGAGCCGAGATAGCGCCGAGGCGCAGCGTGGCATGCCGTCCGCCTCAGCTGGCCCAACGCTGGCGTATCGCTCGCGGATCGCGCGCCGCTCCGTCGCCGACATGCCTAGCGCCGAAACGCGGCCGAGAGGTGGGCGGGGAGCGGCCGAGAGACGCCCCGCTGTGCAGCCGGCGCGCCCGAGCCGAGGGGAGCACGTGAGCCGGGCGGTCGGAAGGTGAGCGCGATGGCGAGGGTCTCGTAGTCGTCGGGCGGCACGCCTGCGGGGCCGAGTCGCGGACGGCTCGGTCTCGGCTCAATCTCGGCTCAATCTCGCCTCAATCTCGGCCTTATCTCGGCCCAACCCCGGCTCAATCGCCCGTCAATCTCGGCTCCGTCTCGGCGGAAGGCGCACCGAGCGCGCTTGCGGCGGCGCGGCCCGCGGCGTCGTCCTGCGCTAGCAGCGCGCACCACAGCTGCGCGTATGCGAGGCGGTAGTCCTCGCTCAGGCGGCGGTACAGGCCGTGGTCAAGCAGCACCTACGAGCAGCACTGCCCTCGCCCAATCTCGACATCAGCTCGACATCAGCCCGACGTCGGCCCGACATCGTCTCGGGCGCGGCCGTGGTCGAGCAGCGTGACACGATTGCGGTGATTGCGGTGGGCCGAGGGCGCGTGTGTGCGCGCGTGGGGCGCGCGCGTGAGTGAGTGAGTGTGTGTGCGTGCGCGCGCGCGCGCGCGCGCGCGTGTGTGTGTGGCTGCGGGAGGGCCGCGAGCGGTGCGCCAGCTGGGCGCCGCCGCCGCCGCCGCCGCCGCCACCGCCCCGCCCGTCTCTCGCCCCAGCCTGCGGCATTCGCCTCGCCAGCAGGTTGCCCGCGTGCGGGTCACAGTGCACAAACCCGTGCTCGAAGACCATCGCCTACCCGCAGCCGCGCCCAGACGTTCGCAGTCGTGCCGCGCGTGTGCCCTCTCCGCGCCTCACCGCCGCCCGCCGAGAAAGTAGCCGTCAGCAGCGGCGCCACCTCTGCAGGCTGGACGCCGGCCGCGAGCAGCGCGGCGGGGTCGTCGAGCTTGGCGCCTGCCGCGTGGCGGAGATGTGGGGAGATGTGGGGAGATGTGCCGAGATTTGTCCACATGTGACCACTGCTTCCCGCAGCCCGTGCTCTCCGACGACTAGGAGTCCCAATGCTGCTGCCTGAGCTGTTATCTCTGACCCCCTGTGCTGCCTGGATCCCGTGCGTATCTGAACTGCCTACTAGACTGATCCGGGCTGGGGCTCCCCGAGGCATCCAGGCGTACTAGGTCTCTAGTAGGCAACCAGGGACTACAGGCGGGCCTGCAGACCCAACAAAATAAAACATTTCTTTCGTTCGCGGTTCGTTCGCATTCAGACAAACATCCCTGGTATTCCTCGGCCTGCGGGTGTGAAAAGGGTCGGTGGGGGAATATAAAAATAAAAGGCTCTAGTTCACGAACTAATTCGAGGCACGAGGTTTCGGCGCCCAAGGGCGAACGACCGAACCCGATGCAGCGAACCAAGGTGATGCCGTCCACAGCGAACTCCGAAACCTAACGAACGAACCGCGAGCGAGTTCACCGAACCAGTTCATGAACCATTTCA
>NW_005201249.1:63819-83010 GCF_000372725.1 Emiliania huxleyi CCMP1516 | reverse complement strand
CGCCGCCACCACACAGGGATTTTAAGGAGAGGGGTGTGGTGCGCTAGCTGTCGCCCACCCTAGGGAGTCTGCCTCTTCCTATCTCATGTACCCGGTGTAAGAATTTAAACAAAAGAACTCTTTAAGAAAGAAAGAAAGAAAACAGACGCGCCAAGCGTGGGATGGAACGAGGACAGGGTGCCCACGGGGGTCTCTCTGACCTAGATCGCGCCTCAGATCTCGGCTGGATCCCGCTCAATCTCGCTCAATCTCGGCTCGCTCTCGCCGTCGACCCACATCTCCCCACATCTCCCCACATCTCCCCACATCTCGGCTCGCTCTCGCCGTCGACCCACATCTCCCCACATCTCCCCACATCTCCCCACATCTCGGCTCGCTCTCGCCGTCGACCCACATCTCCCCACATCTCCCCACATCTCGGCTCGCTCTCGCCGTCGACCCACTCCATCGTCAGCACTCGCTCGCCCGAGAGGGAGGGGTCGGTGGCCGGGACCTGACCCCACGCCAGCTGAGAGTGAGCAAGCCCCCTCCATGGCCCCGTCGGGCAAGGCGAGGCGATCCCGCGCGTGCACTCGCGGCTCCGCGGCGAACAGCGCGGCGCAGGCGGCGGCGTTGGCCGCTTCGTTCCGAAAGTCGAGCTCGTCGCGCGTCGACGCCTGCGGCAGCGACCGCCACAGGGCGTCGGCGTCCGCAGAGTCGAGAAGCCGCGATGCCAAGGCAAGCTGCTCAACTTGAGGCCAGCAGTAGCAGTAGTGTTGCTAGCTAGCCGTGGATATGCACGCGCCGCAACGCCCGTCCAGGACGGACGGAGGCGTCAGGACAACGCAACCCGCCGCCCGTAGCCAAATTGGCACTCGGGCGTAGACACTACTCCTTGCTGTGTGTCAGGCCGGCACGCGGGTGTGTGGCGGTGGCTGGGCAGGCGGAAGCTTCCTAGAAGGTTCCTAGAAGGTTCCTGGCACGCGGGTGTGTGGCGGTGGCTGGGCAGGCGGAAGCTTCCTAGAAGGTTCCTAGAAGGTTCCTGGCACGCGGGTGTGTGGCGGTGGCTGGGCAGGCGGAGGAGGAGGCGTCTCTGCAGCCGCCTCGAACTCGCCGATGATCCAGCCGTAGCCTGCGCCGGGGAAGGCAGCCTCCGCCAGAGCCGAGAGCAGGCGCATCGACCCGAGGTCGGAGGCCACCTGCCCTGCCACCCGCGGGTACTGCACCTGCGAGCTAAGGGTAGCGGTGGCGCCGAGCAGACCGTCCCGGTGGCTCTGGCTCACCGTGTAAGCGAGCTGTGCCGGTGAACAGGTGCGAAGAGGGAGGTGTGAGGAGCGAGGGGCGAACTGTCAGGGGCGCAGAGCGAGGCGGCGAGCATCGAGGTGTGAAGAGCATCGAGGTGTGAAGAGCATCGAGGTGTGAAGAGCATCGAGGTGTGAAGAGCATCGAGGTGTGAAGAGCGCGCCTTGACGGCGACTGACCGGCCGTCCGAGAGCACAGCGCGGTGCACTTGCGCCAGCGAGGCGGCGGCGACAGGTGCGTCGTCGAACTCCGCAAAGAGGGACGCGAGCGGCGCTCCCAGCTGCGTCTCCACCGTCTCGCGCACCTCCACGAGCGCCACGGGCGCCGCGCGGTCCTGGCAGGCCGAGAGCGTGCTGGTGTACTGCGGTGGCAGCGCCGACGTCATGGACGCCAGATACTGGCCGAGCTTGTTGTACAGGCCACCGTGCGCACGGCAGAGCGCGAGGAGCCGCTGCGCACCTCGCTCGTGCGCCTCACGCATGGCGGCGGCGTGCTCATCCGAGCCGTGCGGAAGGCGGCCGGCCACCTTGTAGTCTATGCCGATCGCGACGCCGCAGCAGAGGCTGCGAGCAGTGCGCGCCGGCCCGGACTGGTAGTCTTGCGAGAGCCAGGCGACACCACCAGCGGCGGCGGTGGAGGCGAATGCAAGCCGCCTCATGAACGACCCGCCTCCGAACGAGGGGCCTTCGGCCTTCAGCCTATCTCTTTGTGCGAGAAAGAAAGAATTTTAGCATGCAAGCCCCTCTCACAGCAGAAAGAAAGAAAGAAGTCGCGAGCGCCTGGTGTCTACTAGCCCCCGAGTAGAGGGGGCGTTCCGCTGCTAGGGGAAACCCGGAGCGCAGAGCTAACCCTCGGAGACCCGTGTTTACTTTAAGGCCCTTTCCCTGCGAACGCGCACCCCCGGGGCTAGGGCTCTCTTGCCCGCAACCCGACAGCGACACCGATCATCCGGCCCGCTGGGTGCGCTTCTCAGCTCCTCGGCCCTGGATGTGAGGTTAATAACTGCACTCCAAGTGCTCCAAGTGCTCAATGAGCAACCGCGCCGTCCTCCGTCCAGTGTCGTGGCCTCGAGGCGTCCAGCGCCGATTCAGTGTCGTCCAGAGTCGTGGCACACACGCCGTGGCAGGCCGTGTAGCCACTGAGATGGCCTTATGACGACCCCGTTTCGACATCGTCCCCAAGGCCTCTCTCTACTCATGAGAGAGACTCTCTCTCTCTCTCTCTCATGAGCTCCATGCGGGAATGATTGGCTCAACCAACTGATCACAAATTCCCTCTGCAACATCGAAGTCGTCGAATGATGCTGTCACGAGGAAGAATTTTGACGCCGCTCCCCTGGCCGAACAGAACCCTCTCCTCCCCGCAGAGAACCCTCTCCTCCCCGCTGAGAGCGCCGCGAGAAGCCTGAGCATCCCCTTCCAGTCCAACTGGAACTGCGCGGGCTTCTCACTGCCCCTGCGCCCAAGTCTCGACCTTCTTGGGCAGCAGCTGGTTCGACAGGTCCTCTCCGTGGCCAAGGCAGCCGCGCTCGCCCTCGCCCCAGGAAAGGACGGCTCCTATTCGTAGATGCGCGTCTCCCCCTCCCCCTATGAGATCGCTTAGCGTTTTTAAATCTTAAGCGCCAGATGGCGCGGTGGCAGCTCTGTTCGGCTCCACTCGCTCCGCTCGGCTCCGCTCGGCTCCGCTCGGCTCCGCTCGGCTCCGCTCGGCTCCGCTCGGCTCCGCTCGGCGGCTCCGCTCGGCTCCGCTCGGCTCCGCTCGGCTCCGCTCGGCTCCTCTCGGCTCCGCTCGGCTCCCTCGAAAAGAATTTTAGGAAAGAATTTTACAATCAAACTCCCTCCCTTGGGTTGTCTGTTTTCTTTCTATTTCTTTACTCCCTCGCACGACACAAGGCACGGGACTGGAAAAGAATGTTACCACACACAACGATGACGCAGGGTTCACAGAGTGCTCACAACCACGTAAAGACAAAATGGTCGCTACACAGTTTATACTCCAGCAAGCGGTTATGAGGTCGGGGGGCTCCGCTCCGCTGCGCGTCGCGCCACATCGCGCCGCGCGTCGCGCGGTGGCGACGGCGGTGGGGGGGCGGGTGGCTCTGGTGGCGGCGCGGCTAGAGTCTCGAGCAGGAGTTCTCGCCGACGCGACTCGGGTGGGGAAGGCGGCGGCGGGAGAGGCGGGGAGAGTATGGGGAGCGTCGGAGGAAGCGGTGGAGGCTTGGCCGAGAGAGTATGGATGCTCGGAAGCAGTGGCGGAGTCGGCGCTGTTGGCGGCGGCGGCGAGGGCGGCGGTGGCGAGGGAGGCAGTGCCGAGGGAGGCGGCGGCGAGGGAGGCGGCGGCGAGGGTGGGGGCGGCGAGGGTGGGGGCGGCGAGGGCGACGCCGAGGGAGGTGGCGGCGAGGGCGACGCCGAGGGAGGTGGCGGCGAGGGCGACGCCGAGGGAGGTGGCGGCGAGGGCGACGCAGAGGGAGGTGGCGGCGAGGGCGGCGCCGAGGGAGGCAGTGCCGAGGGAGGCGGCGGCGAGGGAGGCGGCGGCGAGGGTGGGGGCGGCGAGGGTGGGGGCGGCGAGGGCGACGCCGAGGGAGGTGGCGGCGAGGGCGACGCCGAGGGAGGTGGTGGCGAGGGCGGCGTGTCGCCATCCGAGTCGGGGTCCGTGGAGTCCGGGATGCCGTCGCTGTCGCTGTCACCCCTGCCCTCCTCGGCGTCGGGGATGCTGTCACCGTCCGAGTCGGGGTCCGTGGAGTCCGGGATGCCGTCGCTGTCGCTGTCACCCCTGCCCTCCTCGGCATCGGGGATGCTGTCGCCGTCCGAGTCGGGGTCCGTGGAGTCCGGGATGCCGTCGCTGTCGCTGTCACCCCTGCCCTCCTCGGCGTCGGGGATGCTGTCGCCGTCCGAGTCGGGGTCCGTGGAGTCCGGGATGCCGTCGCTGTCGCGGTCACCCCTGCCCTCCTCGGCGTCGGGGATGCTGTCGCCGTCCGAGTCGGGGTCCGTGGAGTCCGGGATGCCGTCGCTGTCGCTGTCACCCCTGCCCTCCTCGGCATCGGGGATGCTGTCGCCGTCCGAGTCGGGGTCCGTGGAGTCCGGGATGCCGTCGCTGTCGCTGTCACCCCTGCCCTCCTCGGCATCGGGGATGCTGTCGCCGTCCGAGTCGGGGTCGAGGTGGTCCGGGATGCCGTCGCTGTCGCTGTCGCCTGTGCCCTCCTCGGCATCGGGGATGCTGTCGCCGTCCGAGTCGGGGTCGAGGTGGTCCGGGATGCCGTCGCTGTCGCTGTCGAGTGCGAGGCCTGTCTCGGTTGGGACGGCCGCCTCGGAGAGCCTGCGCCCCCCGCCTGTCATTTGGCACGCCGTGCCGATGAAGATTCGGCAGGTGGACCCGAGCACCTGACACATCGGATGCACAAACCTGGTTTAGTGGCGGGCTGCGCACGCGGGGTCTTCTTTTGCACGCACCTCATAGCCGCATGACCCTGGCTTCGCCTTCGCTTGGGCGCAGCACCCATCGGTGGTAAGAGGGTCGTCGTCGTAACTAACTTCTCCGGTGATTCTGCTTCCGTCGCAACTCACGGTCATAGACTCGCACCCTGGGCATGGTGTTGCCGGCGATGGTGGAGGCGGAGAAAAGTCGCAAGATAGCCAAACCCCCGACTCGGATAGCCGTCGCTCGGATAGCCGTCGCTCGGGTAGCTCGCGGTCCGTGGCGGAGGCCTCAGCCGCTGCCAGACGCTCGTCTGGCGTAAACTTCCGCTCGGCGGCGTCGAACCGGGAGAAGGCGAAGGTAGTCTCGTACGGCGACGCCACAGCCCTTGACGTTCGCGGGCGAACTGGTGAACTGGTTCATGAACTGGTTCGGTGAACTCGCTCGCGGTTCGTTCGTTCGGTTTCGGAGTTCGCTGTGGACGGCATCCCCTTGGTTCGCTGCATCGGTTCGGTCGTTCGCCCTTGGGCGCCGAACCCTCGTGCCTCGAACTAGTTCGTGAACTCGAGCCTTTCCTTTTTCTCCTCCCCCCCGACCCTTTTCACACCCGCAGGCCGAGGAATACCAGGGATGTTTGTCTGAATGCGAACGAACCGCGAACGAACGAAATGTTTTATTTTGTTGGCTCTGCAGGCCTGCCTGTAGTCCCTGGTTGCCTACTAGAGGCCTAGTACGCCTGGACGCCTCGGGGAGCCCCCGCCCGCCCAGTCTACTCGCCATTCAGCACGCACGGCGCCCAGGCACCACAGGGCGGCCCTGCTCACAGCGCAGCCGGCACCATTGGGACCCTAGTCCTCGGAGCGGCCCGGCTGCGGGAACCGGCGCTCTGGGGTGGGCGGGTCCCGGGTCGGCGATGCCGACCTTGAGCAGGTAGCGGCCGGAGCCGCCGTGGGCCGAGCACGGCTCCGGCACGATCGCGAACGAACTTTAGCGGAGGGTTTCCTTTTTCCTAAGTTCGAACGGAGCTCGTTCGTTCGTTCGTTTCGCAGTTCGCGCCTTCCACAGCCGGCGCGGTCCGTTCGTCAGTTTCGAGGTTCGGGCTGGGCCCCGCCGGCTGCGTTCGTTCGAGTTCGACTAGGTCCAGCCCTGGGTGGCATGGGTTGTGACATTTGGCGAGCCGCCCCCCTTGTGCGATTATTGTGGCCCAGGCATGGTACTGATAGTAAACGGGTCAGGACCGGCCAAACACAGGCTACAGCCCCACACACACGCCCGCCATAGGCATAGCTCCTGGAGAGCATGCGCGAGTGACGCGCTGCAAGCCGCGAGAGTGGCATCAGAGGCAGGGAAGACGTGCTCTCCTTACGACCACGTGCCGCAGGTGCCCTTGTACGACGTGCACGCTGCCTCGCAATATGGCTGCGCACGCCGTGGGCCCGTGGCACAGGATCCGCCCGTCTCCGCATCCGGTAAGTTAAACGACAAATACTTCACGGCAGCCGGGTAAACTGGACGAGAAATTCGGGTAATATGTCATGAGAAAAGTTAGCATGAATTGTGGGAGACTGGGTAAACCGGTTTGATAGAAATTGCGCTAAGCAGGAAATATCCGTCGCGTGCGTCGAACCTCGATGCTCGAACCGTTGGGGCCGGGTAATCTGCGAGGCCGGAGGCGAATCTCAAAAACCGGGCAATCTGCGAGGCCGGCTAATCTGAAATTTATCCATTTCACATTACCCGTGTCAACAAGCCCCGCTGCACCCGAGGCACGACAGGCACTCGCCAACATTTCGGCTGTCGAACGCGGGCGGCGGGCGGCTCCGCATGCCAAAGTCTCCATCGCCCCAGCTCCAGAGAACCACGTATCATGAAGCCCGCCCTCCGGGGCCTATGCCTTGATCTTGCACGTGTACCGTGGGTCCGCATCGACGTGTGTCGGCACGACGCCGTGGAGCTCGCAGGGGCTCGCGCCGCACAGGTTCTTGTTGTTGAACTCATAGGCGCGGCAGTCGGCCCTCTGCGCGCACAGCCGCTGGCACGCATCCGCCGAGCGGTTGCCGTACGCGCAGCCCTGCCACACCAGGCACGGGTAGAAGACCGCCTTGGGCGCGTAGTACGTGAAGCACTGCCGCTCGTTGCGCGCGAAGCGGCACCGTCCATCGCCCCTCCACGGAGCCACAAATTTGGACGAGAGCCCCGAGCCGCCGCCGCTCGGCGGCCGAGACGAGGGCGGCGGGGGGGCGCGCGCAAGGCTCGGCGGCCGAAGCGCCGGTGGCGGCGTGCTGGGCCGAACATACGTGTCGTAACTAGTGTCGCCCTGCGCGCAGGACGACAGGTCCACGGAGCGGCGACGGTAGCAAAGGACCGGATCCGTCGACGTGACGACTACCGCCTCGCAGCCCGCCGTCGCGTCGCACCGCGCAAAGCAGTCCACCCTCGACGGAAGCGTACAACAAGAGCTACCGCTCGGCGTCTCGAGGTCCTCCGCGCCAGCGCCGGCGTAGCAATTTGTCGAGGCGTGCAGCGTCCACGTGGCGGGCGGCGGCGAGCCTCCCGGCGGCGCGGGAGACGCGGATCGCGGCGGCGGCGGCTGCTGTGGCGGTGGCAACTGTGGTGACAACGGCGACGGTGGCAACGGCGACGGCGACGGCGGCGACGGCGGCGGCGGTGGCGGCGGCGGAAGCGGGGGCGGGGGCGGCGGCGGAAGCGGGGGCGGGGGCGGCGCGGGCGGCGGTGCGGGCGGCGGCTGCGGCGGCGGCGCGGGAGGGTGGATGAGGTACGCGTAGAGGTCGAATGATGGGGGCGACTCCCCTCCCGCCGAACTCTGGCGGCTCCCGGTGCCAAGCCCGGTCACACAGAGGGACGCCAGCAGCGCGGCACCGACGCCCAGGACGAGCCTCCGCCACCACCGGCCCGGCACGTGGGCCTTTGCAGACGGGCCACCCTCCTGCAGCTGCCGCCTATACAGCACGAGGAGGTCGGGGAGGGTCAGGGAGAGGGGTACCAGGGGAGGATACGGGGGCTGAGCCGCGGCTGGCGCCAGCCCTTCCGGCGCCGCGGCGCAGCGGGCGCAGCCTACTCCACGGTCCGACTCTCACAGGCGCTTGTCGTTCACTCGCGAGACAGACACTTCGTCCGCCGCCGCGGCCGCGCGCGCCTCCGCCAGTTCAACGTCTGCACGCAGTTGGGTCTCGGTGTAAGCGAGCTCGTCTAACACCTCCACCATGCGCTATTTGTGAGTCACCAAAACGCTTTGTCCAGAAAACTCGCCGTTCACAGCCTTGTTATTGAGAAGAAAATACCTCCTCTGGCGCTGTGCGCTGGTCTGTGAGAGGTTGAGGTGCGAGCCCTGGAGGCCCTGGGGATGGGGTGAGACTACCCGCGGGCCTAGCCCTAGAAGGCCCGCGCGCAGGGGGGTGGGACATTGAGACCGGTCATGAATGGAGTGCGCGACACGCATGTTGCGAGCACCCGGCCCGAAATCGCAAGTGACCAGACAGCAACACGGGGTCGGGAGCTTGGAGGCGGGCTCGGCAAACATATGCGCCGCCTCGGGGGGCGACGGAGCACTGCCCCACGCCCCTCCTGGTCGGCCGGCGGAGCCCCCCCCCCCCCCACTCCCGCCCACGGTGTGCCGGCGGTTTTTGAGAGGCTAACGATATTACCCGGTCGACCAAATTTCTCGTCCAGATCACCCGGCAATGATATTTATTTTCCTGCTCAGCGCAATTGTTTACCCAGTCACCCACAATTCATGTTTTCAGCTTACCCGGCCGCTAACTTCATTACCCGGTCGACCAAATTTCTCGTCTAGGTTACCCGGCTCTAGGGGTAGTCTAGGCAGCCGTTGGTCCGTGTCCGGCCGTAAGCTGAAACGAGAAATTTGGTCCTCCAGGTAATCTGAAAGAGAATCTGGACGAGAAATTTGGCCGGGTTGTGCGCCGCGCGGCCCGCGCGGGACCCAGTGCTGCCTTCTGACGTGCCGTCGCTGCCTCTCCCATCTCGACTGTCTGTGAAAATAGGACGTATTTTCTTGTCAATAACAAGGCTGTGAAATCTCCCTCACGGGCTCTCCCAGTCTCCCTCCCTGCCTCCCCCCCTGCCTGCCTCCCTCTCGTTCGTTGGTTATTTTCGCTGCAGAGAAAAGACTGGGAGATCTCTCAGACTCCCCACACGAGGACCTGCGTGAGCAGGATCGCGTTTAGGCTCACGCCGAGGCCGAACTGGGCGAGGAGAAGCCTGTCGCCGCCGGCGAGCCGCAGCGTCGTGTAGAGACGCAGCGAGTTGCCCACGATGCCGAGGCTGGCAGTGATGCCGGACCAGCCGCCGGAGGACCTCGCAGCGAAGTTGCGGCAGATCTGCGGCAGCAGCGCTGTCGAGAGCAGCGCCGTGGCAGCGGGGACACACAGCTTGGCGAGGCGTAGCGGCGTGCAGCGCAGCGCGAGGGCGAGGGCGACGCAATAGGCGGCGGCGCCGGCGGCGACCGAGGGGGCGGCGACACCCGCGAAGAGCCGGATCATGCCTACGCATCTCGACCGATTCTCGTGGCTCTACCGACAGATTGCAACTTCAGTGTCCATATCGGCTGGCGCACAGTTGATGGCGAGGCTCTGCGCCATCAGGACGGCGTACTCGACGTACGAGGAGAGCGGAAAGCCGGACCGCGCAGGGTAGACAACAAAAAGGGCGTAGCCGAGCAGCTGAAGGCTCCACGTGAGCGGAGAGAGCCCAGCTGCGGAACGCGTTTCCACCAGACGCAGGATAATGGGTAGGAAGACGCCGAGCGCGCCGCACGTCATGCCCCAGCCGAGTACCCTGGCGAGCGGCGCCTTTGGCTCCCCGGCTGGAGCCGCCCCTCGGGCAGATTCCTGCCCACTGGCGCCAGACATCGCGAGCAGCGGCTCATGCCGTGCGAGCCGCAGCCGCGGCAGTGATGCACTGTGGATGCCGCTAGCCGGAAAGGCGTGTGCGGCCGACAAAAGCAGGACCAGCGTCGCGCACAGTCTCATCAGTTCACTCTTATTACACTAGCACGGCCCGTGTCGCGCCACCACTAATCTATGGAGTGCAGTCATCAACCGCACATCCAGGGCCGGGGAGCTCAGAAGCGCACCCAGCGGGCCGGATGATTGGCATCGGGTTACGGGCTAGAGAGCCCTAGCCCCGGGGGTGCGCGTTCGCAGGGCAAGGGCCTTAATGTAGAGCGCGATTTTGTTGTAGAGTTTGTTGTAGAGGCTCTACAGCCAAACCGCCGGGAAGGCAGTGACTCAAGGAGGTCGAGTCGCACTAATGGGGTGTCTCCGAGCTTACTGGAGCTCTGATGGACGGCCCTGACTATCCCTGACACACAGAGGTCACTCTGACGGCACACAACACCCTATAACTGCGTCATGACCAGCCTGCCATGCGTCGCCGGTGCCGCATTCGTCGCTGTGCTTCTTTAGCAGGCGGTGGACTGTCGGCTGCGAGGACGGTCGCATTTGCGCGAGGCGAGGCGAGCATTTAGACGCGTTGCATGCGCCATGACTCGCGCCAGCGCGTGCGGGAGCTCCTGGCTGAGCGTTGAGTCCAGGCGAGTTGCGCTGGCCACGATCGCTACGCCGAGCCGAGCTGACGCGCCGAGGCGCCGGCCAGTCGCAGCCGCGAGGCATGCCACAGCAGCAGAGGCACCTGCCACCCATTGGGCGGGCAGACAGAAGGCCAGGGCAGCACTGGCAAGTGCAACGCGCCTCATGTCGGAGAGCGACCGTGCCTCGTTCGCCGCTTATGATGTTTAGTTTGTTGTAGAGATTTCACGTTGTAGAGCGCCTCTACATCGCTCTACAACGGAGGCAGTTCGTCACGCGGTGGATGTAGAGCTCTACAGCTCTACATTGCTCTACAGCGCTCCAGAGCGCTCTACATCTCTACAGCTCTACAGCGCTCTACACTCTACATCCTCTACACCCTCCCTCAGGATTTAGGCTGTACGAACTCCCACAAGTAAGGTAAGGTAAGGTAAATTTCTCCACACACACAAAGTGGTGGGGCAAGGGGGGGCGACCCTCGCATCTCCACACCCGCCCGGACAGGGGCAGGAGGCCAGGAGCCCCACGGCATTCAAAGACAAAGTGCATCCAAGCACTGGCCCGGTGCACGTGGGTCAGCAGCCTGCCCCTCCCTCCCGACAAACCAACTCCCGCACACACACAATCGCACTCTGGCCATCGAATGACTCCGAATGACTTCACGGTGTGTGCTAAGACACTATAGACACTAGTTTATCTCGGCTTCTCCACATGACCCAAGCATCTGCACCGTGAGGTGTGATACATTGGCGCGTAAAGGGTCAGTCTGGAGTCGCGTGCCTCCACAACGGAAGAGCTACGCAGTACCTGACATCCCCTGGGGTCTTGCCACTAAAGGCGGAGGGTTGGGACTCAAACAGCTTGGACGAACTGCAGGTCCGGAGGTAACCTCAAACGTCCTGCAGCCGGCCGCGGCGCCGTAAGGGATCGCACCTCAGACCAAGTAGAGAGAGAGGTGGAGCTCACCACACGTGGAGCACCTACCGCCGCGTAAACGACGCGGGAGTCTCCCCCGCATAAGAGGGGGGGAGAGGTAAGAAGGGCCGACGACAGGACCCATTACGCGAGCAGAGGCTCGAGCTGACATCGCCGTGAGAGCCACGGTGAATCCCATGCTAGCGTGAGAGCTTAGCATGCCACCAAGGAGAGGGTGGGTGGGAACCAAAGAGAGATGGCGCAGCCGGAGGGCTGGCGCCGTCAGAGAGGATGGAGCGGCCACAGAGGTGGCGCGGCATCAAGGTCCCATGAGCAGGGAGAGAGCGCAGCGAGAGCGCCGCGCATGAGGAGCGAGGGCCAAGCGCGCTCGCGAAAGTAGGCGGCGAAAGCGCGCACCAGCTGAAGTGCAAGTTTGGTGTTCACAGCAGCGGAGGCTGAGTGAAGACCGCATGCGATGTGCGCGAGGGCAACACGAGAGGGACTCAGGAGAGGTATCCGTGAGTATCCTACGATAAACTAGTGGCCTACCACGAGTTGGGGCCCCCACCCCAATCGTTATCGGCGGAGAATCTCCGCAGAGCCGACAGCCAAAACGGGCCGTGCCGCGTTGTTGGTGCCTTCTGTTAGACCTAAAGGTCGGCGCTTCGACCAACTAGGCCACCTTTTGCGCAAACACACCACGTTACAGGAGAAACACCACGAGATATGTACCGGGACACGCTGTGGTTCGGACGATACACACCGTCAGTCAACAATACCACCTCAGACTCCCACTCCCACGCCCTCCGGCGAGGCTCGCACGGTGCTCGCCGTCTTGCCTCTGCGCGGCGCGTCCTTGCCGCCGCCGCCCCACGAGCGCGCCGTCTGGCACTTCGCCCACAGGAAGGCGATGGCCTCGGCCTCGTCGCGGCAGATCTTGGTTGGCTGCGGCGGCTTGAGCACAGAGAGCACAAAGTTGGCCAGCTTGGTCAGCACCCAGGAGTTGAGTATGACGGTGATGCCCTGGATGTACTCGTCGAGCAGCTCCTTGTGCTCGCCCGCCCATTTGAGCCCCTCGCGCACGTGCTTCATGCTCGGCGTGGGCACGTTGCGCACGTCGTACGTGACCGTCACCGGCACCCTCCTCTCCATGATCTCCTCCATCGCTGCGAGCGCGTCGCGGAGGCTCTCGTCGCTGAAGCCAACCTTGCGACCGTCGACCCGGATCCGCTGCGGGAGGGGAGGGGCGGGGAGGCTGAGGCGGGGGCGGGGGAGTGGGCGGGCCGCTCTGGAGGCGGCGATTGGCCCTGTCGCTGGTGGCGCTCTAGCCGCAGCAGGTGTCCTCAATTTGGTCGGGAGTGCTCACCTGCAGATTGAGCCCTTCGCGTTCCTCGAGGGACACGTAGCAAAAGCCAAAGTTGGCCGGGCCGTACGCAAAGGAGAATCCCTCGTCGCAGCTCGGCTCGCCCTGCGCCGCCTTGCGCTCCTTGCCCCGCGGTGACGCGGCGGGCGGCCGGCCGTTGCGCGGCGATTCGTGCTTCGCCGTGCCGCCCTCGGCGACACCCTCGCCGGTGCCGTCGCCACTGTCCACGCCGCCCTCGGCGCCGCCCTGCTCGCCATCGGCGGGGAGGACTTGGCCAGGCACGTTGGCGGTGTCCTCAATATGAATAGGCGCAGCGGCATCGGGCTCCGTGCTACCCACAGCGGCTGCGCTAACGCTGCGCGGCTGAGACTCGGCAGACTCCCGGCGGCGGCGGGCCCACTCGGCCGCTGCCTGTCTGGTGCCTTCCGGCGGTGCCATCAGAGGCCTCGCCGCCGACGGCTGAATCGACGGTGTAGCGGCAGGCGCAGGCGCAGGCGCAGGCTCGGGCGTCGGCGGCTCATCCTGCTCGCACTGCGCCTCGCCGCGCGAGGCCGCCTTGCGCCGTTTCTTGACGAGGAGCCCCATGACGCAGAGGTGGCAGGAGGAGCGGGCGGCGGGCTCGGCTTCTAAGACGGACCGCCTTTCCTAGCTCGGGGAACGTGGCAAAAGAAAATGTATTATCCTAACGGTGTGGGGGCGCGGAGGGCTTGTTGGCGAGCCAAAATGGTGTTTTCCGAGGCGCTGCGCTAGGCTCAGAGCGAGTTCGCGCTGCGCTAGGCTCAGACGGCGAGTTCGCGCTGCGCTAGGCTCACAGATGCGAGTGCGCTGCGATAGAAGAAAAAAACAGGGTCGAAACGACAACCGAAGGGAGGACTGTGTAGTGTAATCATGTGTCAAGAATCACGTGCTGCTGCTGCTGCTGCTACTGCTGCTGCTACGCGGCGAGCGCCGTCGCCGAGGCGGGCCTCGGCGGAGAGCGCGATTATGCGGCCTTTTCCGCGACCCGCACAAAGAAGAGGCGCCCTCCGTCAGCCTCGACCTGCCACCGGCTCGCGTCGACCGACCCGGCCGCGTGCCACACCTCCACAGCCCAGTGCGCCAGCCCGCAGAAGTTGCCCTCCTCGATGCCCGATCCCGTGGGCCACGCGGCCAAGGCGGTGCCGAGAGGCGGCGGCGGCGCCGCGGTCGCCTCGAGACGCGCCGCGACGGCGTCAAAGGCGATCCGCCTCGCGCCCGTCGCGGCCGCCTCGGCCAGCAGCGCCTCCCCGGCCAGCCGCGGGAGGTCGCCCTCCGTCTCGAACCAGCACGACGAGCGGCCGTCGGCGCACGCCTCGTCCCACGCCTTGAGCTGGCGGACAAAGGCCGCCAAGCTCTTGAGGCCGGGCGAGGGCGCGGCGGGCGACGGGGCAAGGGAGCAGCCGGGCGAGGAGAGGTAGGAGGTGCTCGCCGGCGAGCGCTCCCGCGCCTGCGAAGGGGCAAGGCCTGAGGGCGGGCGGGCGGTCGGGCGGGCGGGCGCGGGTGGGGGGGATAAACGCTGCGCCGCCAAAGGAACCAGCGACACTGGCCGCGGCTCGTCGCCACGCGCCGGCTCGGAAGAGGGGCTGTCGGCGGCGAAGCAGAGTGGCACGCCTCGCCGCTCGAGCCGCCGACAGCCCCCCTCCTCGACGTGACGGCCGCTCCCGGAGCCGGCCGGTGCGCGCCTGACCCACGCCCCCTCTCGCACCCCTCCGACCCCCCCTGCGCGGCGCACCCGTCCGCTGTGCGCCGGCTCGAGCGCCTATTGCCAAATCGCGACGTTTGAGCGCAGCGCACGCATCCTCTGGGCGCCTGAGCGCGGCGGAATCTTGCCAGAATGTGGCCGCAGGAAGAGCCTCCGGCGGGCCTCCGGCGGACGCCTGGCGGCGTGGCGCTGCGCGCCGGCCTGCGGCCCAAAGCCCGAACGAGCGGTCAAGTTAACTTGACGCGCCGAATCCCTTGGTTGGCCCTCGCAGCTGTGATACAAAAGTGGGGACGCGCCTGGCGGCGCGCCCCCAAAAAACCTCTCGGGCTTTGCAACGCCAAGCGGCGAGGACACGCGCAGGGGCCGCACCTCTAGCGAAGCCCACGGAGTGGGAGACTCCTATCACCGCCCTGCCACCCACGTGAGCCTTTTGGCCGCCTCTGTCAGTGTGCCCGTGGTAGTGAGAGACTGCTGGTGAGAAGCCGGAGGAAGGCCGCTAGTCGAGAGAGATCGCCAGTGGAATAGGGAGTCCACCGTGCTGCGAGCCTGTCGCTGTCCCTTGTCAGGAGCAGGAGAACTAGGAGAGCGCAACCAGTAGGAGGCCCGCGCCTGCCCCCGTGCCGCCGGGTGCAACCTGTCCTATACGAGAGAGGAATCCCTGGGACCCTGTCGTGTGGGTGAACCCTGCCCAGCCCCCCTCCGTGTCGCGATGCGCTCCCCGCTCCCGTTCCCCTGTGTCCCTGATCGTCCTTACAAGATCCTGCTCGTGCAGGTGGGGACCCTGTCCTTCTCCCACCCCTCGTTTGGCGTGCCCGTTTTATTTATTTATTTATTTAATGCCAAACATGCCTAGGAAGCCGCCGGATGTAAGTGGGGCGGGTTTGCTGCTGCGGGGTCCCCCGCTGTCGCCCGGGGTCGTGCGAGGGGTGGGCACGACCAGTAGGGACCCCCTCCCCCGGGCCCCGCTCTCAGTTGGGGCCTCCGCGGCCGAGTGGGAGATATTTATTGGATGGGAAACGGGTCGATTTGCAAGGTGGGGCGCCGGGCCAGGCCGGGCCCGGCTCGGGCCCCTGCCGGGCCCGCCCGGCCCGCGCGCCCTGCCGGGCCCGGCTTGCCCTTCCCGGGCCCGGCCCGCGCGCTTTGCCGGGCCCGGCTTGCCACTCCCGGGCCGAAGCGCCCAAATCAGCAGGCCGAGGAGCGAGGCGGGCCCGGCGAGGAGAAACCCGGCCCGGCAAACCGTCCTGCCCGGGCCCGTCTGCGGCACATCCGACCGGCCCGCTCACTCACAGCCGGGCCCGGGCAGGAGGGTTTGCCGGGCCCGTTTTGCGCGAGGCGGGCCCGGCGAGGAGAAAACCGGCCCGGCAAAAGCACGCTCGGCGGCCCGGGAGCGGACACTTTTGACCCGGCCGGGGCCCGCCGGCCCGGAACCGGCCCGGAACCGGCCCCGCCCCACTTACGTCCGGGGCCCCAGTTATATCCTTCCTAGTTATTCATCTAGAGGCCGTCGTCACATTCGCCTTCCTGTGTGACTCACGTTCCGACCAGCTGTCCGTTTCTCCTGTGCGTGATCATTTAGGCTGCATACATGTTTCCTCGCTCACCCCGTCTCGTTTTTTCGATGTTTCTCTACAGCACCCTCTCGTTTCCTCTCTAGTTTCCCGAGGAAACTCCGTGGAAATCAGCTGGTTACTACCATGCGGACTGGGTGACGTCCTTAAAATACCACACCTACCTCTACTAGGGCGGCGGGAAGGGGGTCGTCGGTCGACGGAGAGGAACATTTTGCAAAACAGCACACAGCGACAGATACCTCGACACGACACTAGCCACGACACCAAATTACAGAGCTCTGTAACCGTGACTGGTAATTTCATTGATCAACATTTTCTTAGAGAGGAGGGCTTCCATCATTTCCTCACATTCCCTGTAGAAATAGCAAATCGAAGACGTCTGCAGCTGACGTCGTGATTGTATCTCGCAGTTGAATTCGTCCGTGCACTTGGCCCAAGTCTCGGTCGTGGGGCAAACCGGGTGGAGAGCGTCCAAGTACGAAGCGGGGCCCGTGCAGGCGCCATTCAGCCACAGGGCGCACGCGAGGTCGCCCGTCTGCCACTCGTAAGAGTTGCAGGCAGCGTCGAAGCTGCACTGCCGCTGGCAAGCACCGCGAGATTTGGCGCTGGGCACATGTCGGTAGTCGACATGCTCAGTGTGGTTGGCGAAAAAGCATGCGGCGGTGGTCTTGCCATCACACTTTAGGAGGCGGCGGTAGTCGGGCACGGGAGAGGGCTTGGGCGCAAAGGCGAGGCCGCTTGACGTCGTGGACGGTTTCGGCCTGCGCACGCGGTGTGTGCGTGTAGGCTCAGCCTGCCGGTGTGAGTATGCGTGGCGGGGTGGAGCGACGCACCGGCAGGGCAGACGCCGAGAGCGCGACGAGCAGAAGCGAGGCAATCTTCATCATGGATGATGTTTGGTCCGACGGTCCTCGGGCAATCGTTTCCAACCAAAAATCGGCGGTGGTTATTGTTGAAAAAGGGCGCGCCAGGTTCAGCGCAAGCAACTAAGCAGAATGCGGTGAGGAAGGCCACCGGGAGCAGCATGCGGTGAGGAAGGCCAAGGAGCAGCTCGCTAAGAAGGACTCGAAAGCGGTGAAAAAGCGGGACAACCAGATTGCTCAGGCCGCGAAGCGGGAGGAACGACGCCTCCAGAAGGCCGCAAAGAGAGGATTGGCCGCCGCCCCGGACGAGGGCCTGCACTCCGCGGACAAGAAGCGGCGGCGCTTGCTGGAGACGGGTGTGGTGGGCCCCAGATCAGCCAAATCGGCAAAATACCGGGGTATTTTGCCGGTTTCCTCGGTTTCGCCTCAGATTTTGCCCCAGACCAGCTCTCAGACTCACTCAGGGAAACTCGAGAGTTGCCAGAATGGAGCTCCAAACACCCTCTCGTGGTTTCCCTGGAAATTTCCGGAAACGAAAAGTGCTGACGTGTATGCAGGCCAAGTGATCATGGATCCCAGGGTCGTGCCTTTGGACGGTGAAGGCGCCGGAGACGGTGAAGGCGCCGGAGGGCACGTGCCCGTACCATCGGCGTAGACACCCTTGACTTCCACGGGAGCTTTGCAGCTTATGCAATCGTCCGAACCGTTCGGAAACCGTGGGTACCGATACCCACACTCCGCACACGAAGAGTGGCAGGCGCAGCCATACGATTCGGGGTACGGCTGGCCTACTTTGGCGTGACAGGTGGTGTCTCCTGGGACAGCCCTCGGCGTGACATCCGGAAAGACAATTAGCTCCGGCGAAGGGCTCGGTGGCGGCGGGCTCGGTGGCGGCGGCGGAGGCGGAGGCGACGGCGACGCTAGTAGCGGAGATGGAGGCGGCGGCATCGACAGTGGCAGCGGCGATGGCGGCGGCGGTGGCGGCGGCGGTGGCGGCGGCGGCGGCAATGGCGGCGGCGGCGGCGGTGGGGATGGCGGCGGCGGTGGAGGAGGAGGAGGTGATGGTGGTGGCGGCGACGGGCAGTCCACGACCATGTCTCCAACTGCCTTGCACCGGCCTTCCCAGCCGCAGCGCTGCATGACGCCGGCCGGCTCGCGGACCACCTTACTTCGGGTCCGTTTTGTGGACAAACCTCGCCACCTCGACCACCTCGACCCCCTCCCCTCCCTCTCCCTCCCTTTCCCTCCTTCTCCCTCTCCCTCCCTCCCTCCCACCCTGGGTGTCCCCCCCCCCACACACACACAAAGAAAGAAAGAAAACGGACAATAGAAGGGAGGGATGGGAGGACGGCACGCCGCCACCACAAGGATTTTAACACACACACACATAACACACACACACACACCTCCCCTCCCCCGCCTACCCCGCCCTTTCGCTTTCCCTCTCGGCTCTAGCCGCGGCGTCTTTCTCTCCGTCGCTTACGGAGAGAGAGATTTTTAAAGACTCTCTTCGCTTACGTGCGACTCGTCTCTCAAACATTTCATTGGGGGTCAACGCTCGCCGTCCAATCAAAGTGCCCGCCGCGACAGCGAGGAACATGTCTTTGTAACGTCTACGGCGCCCAACCTGCCACACCTCGCCTAAACTGCCCGCCACAGTTTGCCCAGGATCTTTGCGGCGCTTGCAGCCCCGAAAATTGGCGGCTCCTACCGCACATGGTCGAGGTGCCGGTGACGCGACGCGGTCCCGGCGGCCGCCTCATCAGCTCAGATCGCCCCGCGCCCCTCCCATCGCCGCAGGACGCTCTTTCTCTCCCTGGCGTCAGCTCCAAGGCGCCGTCGACCGCAAGCCACGAGGCCTTTGCCGCGGAGGCTGCCATGACTGCTCAGCAGGACGCGGCGGGCGGCTCCACTCCCTCGGAAGTGAGCGCCCCGCCCGAGCCCTCCGCCGCGGCAACCTCGGCCGCCGAGGAGGGCGCGAGCCTGGGGGTCCGGCCGGCGGTGGAGCCTGCCAAAAAGCGGCCTAGGCTGGGAGAGGACCCCTCTGGCCCCTCGACCGCCACGTCTGCGGAGGACGCGGAGTCGGCCGCGGCGGTCGCGGCCGGCCCCACAGCGGAGGAGGAGGCCATGGCCGCCGCCGCCTCCCTCATGATGCACTCTTGCGGGCAATCGGAGCCACCAACGTCGCGATCCGGGAGCGGTGGCGCAGCAGCAGCAGGGTCGCCTGCGCCGCGGCTCGACCCGGCGATGGAGGCGGCGGCGCCCCGCGACCGCGACCACAAGAGATCCCTCTCCCCGCCATTCAATACCCACGGAAGCAGCACGCCAACCTTTTGGCTGCCTCACCACTAACTGACCGTTCCCCCCAGTGCTACCAGTCTTGCTGTTGGTCACCTTGTTGCAATTTTTCACCTCCCGTCTGCTGTCGGCGCCAGGCCGCGATCAACGCAGCGAGAGAGATGTCGGAGCTGGAGGAGGCCGGTGCGATGCCCCCCCC
>NW_005201249.1:62113-63692 GCF_000372725.1 Emiliania huxleyi CCMP1516 | reverse complement strand
TTAAAACCGCCCGCCGGCCCGCCCTAGCGGCGTTGGCCCACCGCTGCGAGCCGCTAACCCTCGCGTGCCCTCCAACCGCCCCTCTCCACCCCCTCCCTCTCCGCGCCAGGCGGAAGGGACGTCCGCCGCCGCGCCGCCCCCGCTCGCCGCGCCGCCTCGCCCCGGCTTCGTCGCCCACTACCCGCCCCAGCCCTACTTGGACAGTTCGCCTGGCCCGTACGCCGTGGCGCCGCTCGCGATGATCGGCGCGGCTCCGTTGGTCTACCCTCAGCCTCCGCCTGGGCCCGACGGGACGATCGCCCCCTACGCCGCGGGCGGGCCTCCCCTCTCAGCCGTCGACAAGGACACGACCCGCACGGTCAGTCGGACCTCCGCCCGCCTCCTCCCCGCCACACCTCCCCTCGCCCTCTCCACTTCCTCGTCGCCTCGCAACTCCGCTCCGAACCCCGCTCCGCCCGCACCCCCGCTCCTCGCGCCCCGCCCCTCCGCAGGTCTGGACCCAGTCCGAAGACTCAGTCATCATGCAGGCCGTCGCATCGATCGGAGGCAAGTGGCGGCGCATCGCAGAGATGCTGCCCAACCGCTCCGACGACGCGGTGCGCAACCGGTGGCACCGGCTCGAGGAGGCGAGCGAGCGTCGCCGCCGCCCTCTCCTCCACCTCCCCCGCCCTCTCCTCCACCTCCTCCGCCCGCCACCCTCACGCACACCGCCTTCCCCACTGCCCACCCTCCCCGTGCCTTCCCCGTGCCACACCGGCAGGCGCGAAAGTACCACCAGCAAAAGGAGGTTGCGAGCACGCAAGGGCTCGCGCCCGCCGTCGTCGCTCCTAGCTCCGGCGTACGCAAGGTTGGGCGGCCTCCTCCCCCCCGCCCCCCCCCCCGCTCCTCCTCCCCCCTCCGATCGCTCCGGCGCGGCATGCGCGTCGCCTCGCGGGAACCCGTGCTTGAGTAGAGCCCCAAGGCATGATGAAGACCCCAAGCATGATTGCGGCCCTCGCAGGCGGGCTACAAGTGCTCCAAGTGCGGCATGCCAAAGAAGCACCACATCTGCCAGGCACAGGCGGCGCAGCCCATGCCGCCCGACCCGATGCGCGCGATTGCGCGCCGGCCGCCACCCGTCAAGCCGCACCCGCCCGCCGACTCGGAGTCTGGCGACATCTCGCGGCTCGGCTGGTCCAAGGAGGAAGACAACCTGATCCTCTCGTCGGTGGCGGAGCTCGGGCCAAAGTGGATGGAGATCGCCGCGCGCCTGCCCAACCGCACCGACCACGCCGCCCGCAACCGCTACCACCGGCTGCTCCGGCTGCACGAGCAGAGCCGCACGCCGTATGGCCTCGTCGGCGACGACGGCGGGTACGGCGCGCTGCCCGCCCCGCCGCCGCCGGTGGCCTACTGGCCGCCCGAGTACCAGATGGTCTACGCGCCTCAGATGGGCCACCCGCCGATGCCGGGGCAGGTGACCCCCCCCCGGCGCGTGGACTATCTGGTACTCGGGCGGCCAGTCGGCCTCCGGTGGCGGCGGGGCGTGCGGCGTCTCTTCCCTTTGGCGTCGGCGGCGCCCCTCCGGGTGGGTCTTTCT
>NW_005201249.1:28723-62009 GCF_000372725.1 Emiliania huxleyi CCMP1516 | reverse complement strand
CCCCCCCCCCCGATTCCCGGGGGCAGGGTTTTTTTCCCCTCCCGCCCCCCCCCCCAGTTTCTTGACCCCGGAAGAATGCCCCAACGGCCTTTCCAGCGGAACTCCTTGGCCTTCTTCCGCAGGTGATGGTGATGCACGCTCCGCCGCCGGGCTATCCAGCCGCCCCACCCGGGCGCGCCCCCTCCGCCGCCGGGCGACGGCGGCGTCGTCATGCCGCGGGAAGGCGACGCGGGCTCGGCGCCTCCCCCAACGTACTACGTGCACGAGTACGCCGCCGCCGCCGCGGCGGCACAGCAGCAACAGCAACAGCCACCCCAGCCGCAGCTGCAGCCACAGCCGCAGCCCCACACTTACATCGCCGCCGGCGGCGGCTATTATGCCATGGCGGCAGCGCCCTCCTTCCAAGGATACTTCCCACCGCCTCAGCCACAGCCGCAGCAACAGCCGCCGCCACCACAGCCGCAACCCGTGCCCCCTGCTTGAGGGGCCACCCGCGGATACGAGCACGCTGTACCTTCTTGACGGCGGTCCGCGGGAGCGGACACGCCCGACTTCTGCCTACCTGGGGCACACAGGGCTTGCATGCACATGGACCCGCTCTTGTGGTCGAGAACACATGCTGGCACGAGAGAGTGAGAGAGCGAGAACAAGAGAGTGAGAGAGCGACAGAGCGACAGAGCGACAGAGCTCGAGCGCGCGAGGCGGAGCACGACGCGTACAGGAGCTTGCCGCGCGGGGAGTCCGGTCGGGTTGATTAGAGGTCAGAGAGGAATGCGAGACCAAGAGCGCCCCCGAACCTCTATTGTAACTTCCTCGTTGAGGGGAGATAGTCCATGCAGAGAGTCGGGTAACAGGTAACACAGTTGTCTCGTGATATAATTATGCATGTATAAAGGCTCGCAACACAAAGATATTGTTGTAACGACAATAAGCAACAACGTGTACATGAACGAGACTGTCCATACAGGTTACAGCAGAGACAGACTCTTTTTCGTCTCTATACCCCGGGCATGCACTATTGGACTAATGGTCTACTCAGTGACATCTCTCATCTGACAACTCAGTGTACTGCTTGCACCCTGGTGCCCAGCTTTCGATGGCCCCTGTCGATGCGCACATGCAGCCTTAATGTATCTTTATGCGCCCAGAGCGGCCGCCTCGCGACGACGCCCTCAACAGCCCCAGAGGCAGCGCCATGCCAAGGGCAAGGCCTGAGGCGACGGCGTGTGCTAGCGCGAGGGGCTGGCGGACCGCCGTGTTGGCGAGCTCCGCGAGCAGGGTGCCTATTCACAGGCTGAGCGTGAAAGCGAAGGAAGAAAGGGTTCGGACGCCTCCTGGTAGTCTGCCGGTCATCGTGAAGGGCCACAGGAGAGGCACAGCAGAGGGCGGCACGCCTACGAGTAGAGGGCGAGAGAAGGGTATGCTCGCGCGCAGCGTTGGCGGACCGACCGACCAGTGGCGGTGGCGGTGGCGCACCAAGCGCCGTCCAGAGATGGTACGGCCAAAAGATGCTGAGCGGCCCCTCGCCCTCGGGCGTCACCTATTCACAGCAGCGGGTGTAGAGGGCGCCTGCTCAAAGGGCTGTGCGGTTTTCGGCCCTCGGGTCACCGGCACGCCGAGGCGGTGACGCAGCCGCACGTAGCCGTCGCCAAAGAGCCGCCACGCCCAGTGCGGCACCACCGCCATGTAGGTGGAGGCGAGGTGTCCATCCACGTAGTAGGCGCCACTCGGAGTCGTGATGTGGTAAGCTCCTTCCCGGAGCGTCCGCCGCACCGACAGCACCTCGGCACGGGTATCGTCCGGCGCCGTGAGCCAATCGCCGGGGCGCACTCCCGCGGGGTCGGCGAGGGAGCCGTTGACGTACAGCCAGTGCAGCGGCGAGATGGACATCACACCGCGGGAGGTTACGATCTCAAAGTACTCCCGCGAAACGATGGGCTCGGCATGCAGCCGGCCGACCACCGGCTCGTACCCGGAGGGGGTGAGCACGGGCGTGCCGACCCGCACATCCTCGATGCGGACTGCGCGGCCTCCGGCGAGCTCGAGCAGGGAGCCCGCCGGGTGGCAGCCGCCCACCTCCGTGACGGGGTGCGGCTCCCAGCCCGGCACACATGGGCCGAGCCCGACCAGCGCGCACGACGCGGCGCAGACCGTCGCGAGCTGTGAGCCCTCGCTGAGGCCGTTCGGCAGCGGTGGCCGCTCCGCATCGTCAGGGTAGACGGTTCGGAGCGCGACGGAGAGGTTCGTGGCGCAGACGGCGGCGCGCTCAAGCTGCAGCGCGGCCTCCCAGTGCTCGATCGCGGACTGGCAGTCGCCCGCCCAGACCCAGGTCGAGTTGATCTGCGGGTATGAGAATTTTTTTGGCAGCTGCTGCGACGCGTCCGCCGCGCCGCTGCCCGCGCGCTCTGTTTGCGCGGCGCCCGCCGTCCGCTCCGTGGCGTCCGAGCCGGGACGGAGGAGGGCGAACGGGTCATCCTTGCATTCGGTGGCGTTGGTGACGTTGGTGCTATTCCCCGCCAGGGGCTGCGCAGGGAGGCACGGCTTGTAGCCCCACGCACGGCGGTCGAATGCGAGGCACTCCCCTGTGCGCGGCCACCCCGAGCTCCCGCCCGCGGCAATGATCGAGAGGAGGCGGTTCGGCGTGTCCAGCGCATCCTGCACCGCCGCCTGCGCCGTCGCCGCGTCTTCGCCTTCCATCTGCTGCAGCGTCGCGTTGGCGAGCGGCGACTCGTCGACGTCACACGCGGCCGAGCCGGCGGTGCAGGTGCCACCCTCCTCGCAGGGGCAGACGCCGTAGATGGCGTCGCGCTCCGCCAGGCACAGCACCGCAACGAAGACCTCATCGGCTGTCGCTGCGCCGGCGTCTTCCGACCACAGTAGCGCTGCGACGCCCGACGCCATCGCCGCAGCCGATGAGGTGCCGTCGCTGGCGGCAGTGGCGTTGGCCGCCTCGGCTGACGCCGCGAGGATGGACTCGCCCGGCGCAAAGATGTCGGAGCAGCAGCCGTGGTTCGACCAAGGCAGCAGCGGGTCGCTCCCAAACGGGCGCGGCTTGCCTGTCGCGCCGACCGAGATGCCATGCCGGGAGGCAGCCGGGTAGGTGTTGCAGGCCGCGCCACCGTCGTTGCCTGCCGCCTTGATGACAACGCACCCCGCCGCCTCGACAGCCGCCAGCGCGTCCTCGGGCAGCGAGAACCACCCGTACACGTCGCCTGAGAACTTGCCGCCGTACGAGAGGTTGATGACGCAACCGCGCCGCCCCGAGGTTGTGTTGGCGGCGGCGGCAGTGAAGTCAGTGACGATCCAGTCGAGCGCGAGAAGGAAGAGTGAAGTTGGGCCGCTCGCAAAGGGCTCGTCCACCTCCCCCTGACTGTCCTTCTGCACGATGTTCTGCAACACCTGCACCGGCACCACCGTCGCGCCCTTTGCGACGCCGAAACGGTCACCCGCGATTGCAGACGCAACATGCGTGCCGTGATCGCCCCGCCCCGGACCCGGCTCGAAGATTCCGTCCTCGTGCCACTCCGTGCTGTCCCATTCCTGGCCCATGATGCGCTCTAGCGAGCGCAGCATCCCAGCGTCTGGGAAGCCGCGCTGCAGCTTGCCTCGAAGGTCATCGTGCTTGGCAACGCCGGTGTCCATCACGTAGACGCTGACGCCCTTACCGCCCTCGCCGCCCATCGCATCGTTGTACTGACCGTCGAGGACGCCGCCTTCGCCGTCTAGCCGGTCGAGGTTCCAAGGCAGCCCGTTCTCCTCAAGGCCGTCGGCGTCGATGTCTGCGAGGGCCCGCCGCCGGCGCCAGAGCGGTGGCAGCGGCCACGACTGGGTCACGGCCGAGAGCAGGTTGGTTGGGTCAAGGTCGGCCGCCCAGACCTCTGCCTCGTGCTCAAGCCCCGCCGCCGCGTCGCTCGCCGCATCTGGGTGCAACGAGACGTCGGCGTGCACGGCGCAGTCAAACGCGACGCGCTCGACGCGCTCGTCCTGGAGGATGTCGACGACGACGCCCCAGCCCGCACGAACGACGGCGGCGTTGAGCACGCGCTCAATCGTGGCGAGGTGCGAATAGTAGTTTGGCAAGAGCATCGGGTCACCCAGGTCTGTGTAGTACCACCAGTCCTCGTACTCCTCCGCCCACTCCTTGGCCGCAAATTCGGGCCGTATCACGACGATGAACTGGTTTGCAATCGGCCAGAAGGAGCCGTGGTCGAAGTCGAGCCAGCGGCAGTCGAGCACGCCCGCGCCCGCTGCGCCAGCTCCCGCCGCGCCTGCGCCCGCCATGCCCAGACCGTGACCCTGACCTTGACCCTGCCCATTGCCGGTGCCATGCCCTTGCCCGTGCGGCGCGTTTGCGGGCGCTGGCGAGCTGGGCCCCGGCGCAGGCGCTGGCGCGGGTGCATTCACCATGATTGTTCTGGCAACCACGGCAGCCGCAGCAGCGACTGCCGGCACGCCGGCTCCGACGCCCCCGCCCACGCCGCCACCGACGCCGCCCGCGATGCCGAGGAAGCAGCACAGCACCATGCCAATCCCGATCTTCTGCTTGTGCTTGCAGGCCTTGCTCGATAAGTCCTCACGGCACTGCTCCAGTAGCGTGCTGCCGCCGATGCCGATGCCGCGGGGCTCGGCGGAGAAGCGCTCGACGCCGAGCGGGGCCCATGTGACGCTGCCGCGGGGCAAGGGATCTATGTCCAAAGCCGCCGTGCGCGGCGGAGCGGCCGCCTGGCAGTTCTTGCGCTGTGCCTGCCAAGCCTCAGCCGATCTTGCCTCCACAGTTCTCCTTGAGCGGGACAAGTACTCCGCGCTCGGCGGCGGTTTACTCGGCGGGGCAACCATGTGGACGGGCGCGATGGCGACGCTCGCCCAAAGGTTAACTCGCCGCGCGTCAAAGGAGGTGATCACCGTCCCGTGCCGGGTAAACGATTTCTTTTTTATCGCTCGATGCCCTGCCTCATTTTGATGTGTGACATCGGTGCCTCTTGCTGAGAGCCACCGAGACGAGGCAGCGACCGCCCTCTCCAGCGTGCCCCCCGCCCACCCCCCTTCCGGCAGTGCTGATCTGAGCTCGCCCCGCCCGCGTTGGTTGACCTCCTGTTCCTCGCGGAACGGGAGTAGGCCCCTCCTTGCCCGGTCAGGGAGCAGGGCGGTGGTCGTGCCATCGTCGCTTCTAACGCACACACACGCCGCATTCGTCGCCGGCGCGCGACAGGCTCCCGTCGGCCGGACTGCCCTCGACGAGTGGGTGTCGCCAACCAAAGCGACACGCACTCGAGGGTAGTGCCGACGGGACGCGGCCCGAGGGCGACTCTCGCGAAGGCACGGCTGGCAACCGTGGCGCGGGGCTCGCGTTCGACAAGACCGGGATCGCTCTACCGGCAAACCTCTCGCTGACATGCGCGCACCGTCGAGCTGACGGCGGGCGCGCTGCGGTCGCACGCCAAGCCAAGTTATATGCCAATGGCATGCGACCTAGAATCGGCTCACGCGCCTCTACTCGCATACGCTCACCCATAGAATTGTCACCGCCAGTGAGTGCGAGATAGGGCTAGCGGCTGGCGGCTAGCCTCTGAGGAGAGTGACCAGAGACACCTCACACGACCCCACACACGGTCTAGTCCGGCCTCGCGGTCGGCGGAGATTGCTAGAGGCCGAGCAAGCCTGCTCTAGCCTCACGCGTTCGCCCCTGTCGTCTGTTGTGTTGTTGTGCCCTTGTTTGTTCCTTCGGCACCTTGGCTGGGGGAGGCGACAGGGGGGGGGCGCGGCCTTGAGTTATGTGTACGCCAACTCAGGGTGTGTGGCAGCCAGCTGGCTGTGTGTCTTGTGAGCCTGTTTGTGTCTGTGTGTCGCTCGTGCGTGTCGTCATCATCTGTCCCGCGTCCACCCATACCGCGTTGGTGTCCAGTCCGAGCCTGACTGTTCTTCACCTTCCTACATATGTATGTTCGTAGGGAGGTGATGAGGAGTCAGTTAGCGCGGCGGGCGGTTAGACGTTACGAGAGGCTCGGAGGTTGGAGGTTGGAGCGGAGCGTGTCTCATTGCGTCAGGCAGGCCCACGACCGACACCCACCGGAGCGTGGCGGTGGCGCAGGGCCGGCCGCACACCATGCCGAGTCCGCTCGTGTTCGTCGGCGGGGGCGCGGCGCTGACGGCGGCGGCCCGAGCGGCGGACAAGGCGAACGGTGGTGGCGGACCATTCCGGCGGCTGGGCGAGGGCCGCGGCGCGGCGTTGCGGGAGGCTTGGCCGGTGGAGGCGCTGCACACCGTGCCCGCAGCAAGGCGGGCGGCGGCGGGCGACGCGGACGAGCTGTTTGCGTACGCCCGTCCGCCCACGAGCAAGGCAAAGCGCGAGGCGGGCGAGCGGCGCGCCTTGCAGCACCAGGAGTGGGCTGACGCGCCCAAAGAGAAGAGGCAGAGGGCGGCGGAGGAGCGGGCAGCGGTGCAGGCGGCGCTGCTGGCGCCGCTCGCGGCGGCGGACACCACGGCGTCGCTGGGAGACTCGCGGATGCGGAGGCCGAGCGCCATCGTGGCGGCGGTGCTGCATCAACCCATTGCGGCGCCGGCGGAGCGGGCGGCTTCAATGCTCGCGCCGCTCGGCCACAACCTGAGGATGCAATGCGGCGAGGTGCTGAAGCGGTGGCGCGAGTTCAAGGGGGAGATGAACCGGTCTGACGAAGACGGCGGCGATGCGGTGATGCGCGCCAGCTGGGCGAACGGGATGCAGGACGGGTACCCGTGCCAGCAGCTCACTGTCATGTTCATACATACAACACTGGGCACAGGACTGGGCACGGGACTCATACATACATGCTAGGGGGGGGGGGGGGGCGACATAGCTGGCTGTGTGTCTTCTTGTCTTGTGAGCCTGTTTGTGTCTGTGTGTCGCTTATGCGTGTCAAATGCCAAATAAGAAGTGGCCCCGCGAGCTGGGGACCGCCTCAAGCGGCGTGGCGTGGGGCGGTTGAGCATCCCTCTGGGGGCCCCTCTGCGCCGGGGAGGCGTTGTTGGAGGCTAGGACGCAAGCGTCCGTCGCCTTTTTCAAACTCGGGTCCCACTCCGCTACGCTCCGACCCGAATTTGGAGGGCCATGAAGTTTAAGGTGTTGCTGCGCAAAAGGGGCGGGGCGCGGGCGCGCGCGGCAGGCCGAGAGCTCTTTTTGGAGATCAGACCTTTCGATGGTTCATTTGTTTTGTTTTTGTTTTGCTTTCTACTATCTATCATGCTTCATGACACGACACACTGTGGTGGGAGCTGGTGGAGCTGTCAGCTGATCGATCCAAGCGGGTGGGGAGTGGGGGCATGGCTGGGCATGCAGGTCCGCCAGTCGGCCCGGCCTCTGACGTGGTGCTGCCGCTGCATTCGCTGAAGAAGAGAGGTGCGACTTGATTGGAGGCGCTGGAGGCGAGGCGAAGGGAGGTTGGGCCGGGCTGTGAGGGGCTGATGGCGCTGGCCAGCGCGGGGTGTGAGATGTCGTCGTCGTTGTATGTTCGTAGGGAGGTGATGAGGAGTCAGTTAGCGCGGCGGGCGGTTAGACGTTACGAGAGGCTTCGGTGTATGTTAGCAGGGAGGTGATGAGGAGTCAGTTATGCGCGGCGGGCGGTTAGACGTTAACGGACGGGGCGAATCGAACGTTCGGAGGCTTCGGAGGTGCGGAGCGTGTCTCATTGCGTCAGGCCCACCGACCGACACCCACCGGAGCGTGGCGGTGGCGCAGGGCCGGCCGCACACCATGCCGAGTCCGCTCGTATTCGTCGGCGGGGGCGCGGCGCTGACGGCGGCGGCCCGAGCGGCGGACAAGGCGAACGGTGGTGGCGGACCATTCCGGCGGCTGGGCGAGGGCCGCGGCGCGGCGTTGCGGGAGGCTTGGCCGGTGGAGGCGCTGCACACCGTGCCCGCAGCAAGGCGGGCGGCGGCGGGCGACGCGGAGGAGCTGTTCGCGTACGCCCGTCCGCCCACGAGCAAGGCGAAGCGCGAGGCGGGCGAGCGCGCGCCTTGCAGCACCAGGAGTGGGCTGACGCGCCCAAAGAGAAGAGGCAGAGGGCGGCGGAGGAGCAGGCGGCGGCGCAGGCGGCGCTGCTGGCGCCGCTCGCGGCGGCGGACACCACGGCGTCGCTGAGAGACTCGCGGATGCGGAGGCCGAGCGCCATCGTGGCGGCGGTGCTGCATCAACCCATTGCGGCGCCGGCGGAGCGCGGGGCGGCTTCAATGCTCGCGCCGCTCGGCCACAACCTGAGGATGCAATGCGGCGAGGTGCTGAAGCGGTGGCGCGAGTTCAAGGGGGAGATGAACCGGTCTGACGAAGACGGCGGCGATGCGGTGATGCGCGCCAGCTGGGCAAACGGGATGCAGGACGGGTACCCGTGCCAGCAGCTCACTGTCATGTTTTTGCAGTATCTGCTGACGAGCCGCATCCGACAGTCGCTCGCGTCCTGGCGGCTGCAGCGTGAGCTCGGGCGGGGGGCGAACACGGTGAGGGTGCACTTCAAAAACATGCAGAACCACGTGTGGCCGATCCTCTTCGGCCCGGCGGGCTTTCCGTCGGGGCAGGACGCGAGAGCGTACTGGCGACCCATTCGCGACCAGTTCTCGAGCCTCGTGGGAGGAGGGAGAGGGAGCGGCGGGGTCGAGCAGCTCGCCAGCGTGGCGCAGACGGCGGCCAGCGCGGTGCAGGTGGCGGCGGGCCTACCTACTCACACTCCTCTCTTGCCTTTATTTAACGCCTCAGGCTTGACCGCCGACGCCTCTTCGCGGCTCGAGCGACTGGCCAACAAAACATGGCTGCAGGAGGATGGGGGCGAGTCGGAGGAGGACTCGGATGAGTTTGGCGCCATGGACGACGACTGATGTGCGATGTGCCGCTCCGGTTTCGCCGGGCTGTCGTTCTTATCCGTCATTAACCTACATAAAGCTAAAAGCACTGACAACGTGTGCACTGTCCTACAGATATGGGATCCGTCTCGGACCTCGTAGTCGAGCCTTCTCTTCTCTCGTTGTCTCTCGTTTCCAGCCGCAGCCCCCCCCGGCACACGGCGCGCCGCGGGGACACCTGGACCTAGGGGGACACGCACCTCACTCTCCTCGCAGTCCTCGCCACCCCGCCCCCACACCCGCACCCCGCCCGGCGGATTTTTTGGTAAATTCTGGAGCCACAACGCGGTACAGGTACCCACAAGTCTGAAGTCTCTCACATCTTCCGACAAGCGACATCACTTAGTATCTGTGTCTATTTTATTTTTAGAGCCGTACTTACTTTCTCTCTCTCGACTCAGAGCGAGAGAGAGCGAGAGAGAGGGAGAGAGGGAGAGAGAGAGAGAGAGAGAGAGAGAGAGAGAGAGAGAGAGAGAGAGAGAGAGAGAGAGAGAGAGAGAGAGAGAGAGGGAGAGAGAGAGAGAGAGAGAGAGAGAGAGAGAGAGAGAGAGAGAGAGAGAGAGAGAGATTTGCCGTGTAAGCCTAAGCGTCCCAACAAAGGCTAGCCAAAACACATCGATCGTCATCTTACATCGACCTCTATCACGGTGCTGCAGACGACCGTACCGTCGCTCGTCACCAACCACCCACAAACATCGCACTCAGTACTACACGATCGTACACTCAATTTGGGCCCCACCCCTCGCTCTGGGCTCCTACGGCTCATGACGCATGTGGGCGGGCGCCTCCGCTCACGACCACTACGGGCGCCGGCCGAGAGCCTGCTGCTTGACCTTGAGCTCCTTGGCGCGGCAGAGGAAGTCCGTGGCGATGACCCACGGGAAGGCGAGGCCGCTGGTGGCGCCGTGGGCGGCTCCCTCGCACGTGGGGCGCTTGTCTTGCCCGCGGCGCTTGGCCATCTCGTGCTCGTAGGTGACCTTGTACACGAGGCAGGCCTGCGTGGGCCGGGGACGCTGCAGTCGGAGGGCGATGGCGACGGCTGAGTTAGAGACGCAAGGCGAGCAGGACGCGCCTCGATGAGAAGCGAGCGGGGCGGCTCGACCTCGATGTCCCAGCCGCCCTCGGCCTGGTCGTGGTTGGCGAGGAGGAGCTTGCGGTACGAGGCGCCGATCTCCTTGATCTCCTGCCGCCGCGCAGCCTCTTCGTCCTGCGGAGACCGAAAGGGTGAGTGTCATGGCTACTGGCCAGGCTGGGTGCGAGAGAGCGGTGCGGGGCGCAGCCTCGTTCGAGAGCAGCGGAGGCTGCGGCTTGGAGAGGATGTCGCGGACCAGCGACTTGTACTGGACCACCCGACCCTTCCACAGCTCCACCAGCGGCCGCTGCTCCCCCCCCGACGTGGCCAGCGCCCGCAGGTCGGGGTCGAGCAAGACCTGAGGGAGGCGGGTCGCCGCCGGAGTAGATTCCGGCGCGAGGCGCGTGTACAGCTTGCACATTGCCGAGTCCGTGTCCTCAAACGTCAAGCCCTTGCCGCCGGCGTAGCGCTCTCGCATCCAAATCGGCCGCACCTGGCGCTCCAAGGCACGGGCAGGGCTGAGCTCGCTGGCGCTCGAGCAGGGGCGCAGGGCAGCAGCTCGACGCGCCTGGCTCCGCAGGTCGTCGGGGAGCGAGGGCACCTCGCCCGTCACGCCAGCGTCGAGCGCGGCGTTGTAGATGTCGACGAGCCGCTCGCACGCCTGAGTCTCGCCGCGGTCCTGGAAGGCCATGAGATTGACCGCCGACGTGCCCACCGTCGGCGCCGAGTCGTACCGCAGGTGCATGTAGTGCTTGAGGAGCTGCTGCTGCAGCGCTTGAGGGTCGTCGTGCCTCGTGGGGGCGGGCTCGGCGGCGGGCTTGGCGAGCGGCTTGACGTCCCACGGCGTCCTCTCGTCGAAGAGGGCGACGATCTGCGGCTGAGCGATGACGCTGTAGAGGTCGCCTGCGTAGTGGCGGGGGGCGTGGAGCTGGATGGCGGCACGGACGGTGGGCGGTGACGGAACTGCAGGCTCACCGTCATAGTCGCTTCCTGCCGACTTGTCGCCCGTGGCGCGTTCGCCCTTGGTGGAGAGAATGACGGCGTTGGCGCGCCTTGACATCACTCCCTTCAGCATCGCACTCAGTTGCTTGGGGAGGTTCTGGCAGAGGCAGCGCAGTTTGCGGACGTCGCCCTCGTGCGCGCCCTGTGGGCCGGAGAGGATGGTGAGGCGCAAGGAGGCGGTGGCGAAGGCGGCGGAGGGCTGGGTGAAGAAAGAGAGGGCTGTGGAGGCGAGGGAAGTCGTGGGCTGGGAGGAGGCGGCGAGAGGGAGGCGGCGGGCTCGGTAGCGGCCGAGAGGGTGGCGGCGGTGAGGGCGGGCTAGGAGGCGGCGGGGGCGGGGGAGGGGGCGCAAGCCGGAGGCTTGTAGACGAGGACATCGATGGACTGCTGGCTCGAGCAGTCCGCCAGAGGGGAGAGGAGATTGCCGCCGTGGATGACAACCACCTCGCCCTCCTCCAGCGTGCCGCTCTGGTCGGGGATGCCGAGCAGGACGTACGAGTTTGGCACCGGAATGTTCGCCTACACGTGGTCCGAGCTAGGATGGGAGGGGCAGAGGCGTGCCTGCACCGGGGCTTGCATGGCAGCGACGCGCCCTGCGGAGGCGTGCGAGGTGGTCCGCCTGGATGAAGTTGAGCTCCTCGCGGAGGCGCGGCTCCTGCAGGGTGAAGCCGGCGTGCAACATTGCCCCAGCCCGCTCGTGCGACGAGAGGAGCTTCCCGCCCTTCAGCCGTTCGAGCGCCTGCTTGAGGCCCTGGCCGTCGCTCGGCGCCCCAGTCAGCGAGCGGATGCGCTTGACCTCCTCGTCCTGCAGCTCCTCGAAGATCTTGTACATCTGCTGCGCGGCCTTGTCGCCCTGCCGCTTCGCACCCGCCATCAGCAGCGGGACGAAGCTCGCGTTGAGTCGCACTTTGGACGCCCGCTCGCTCGTGCCGCAGATCTCAATGCGGCTAAAATCCGAGAGGCCGGGGTCGATCGCGTCGATCTTGAGCATCGACCGGCGCAATACGATGATGCCGTCGGCCAGCAGCGGGCACGCTGTGACGGTGCCCTTGGCCAGGCTGCCCTGCACCCACGCCCGCAGCTGCGTCACGAGCGGCGCAACCTTCTCGTTGGTGCCAAAGTCCCGCAGCGCCGACTCGCCACCAGACACGACTCGCCCGTTGCTCACGGCGGGAAACTGCTTCGCGAGGGAGATCGAGACCAGCCCCGCGCCGTCCGTCATGATGCGCTGCGCTCCGCGCGGGTCAAAAGTCTCCCCGCCCATCGCGTCGAGGCCGGGGATGTCGTCGCAGATGACGACGAGCGCCGTGCCCCGGGGCGCTGCAGCCAAGGCCTTGAGCTGCTCGAGCGTCACCCGCCCCTCGAGCCGCTTCCCCATCTTGACCTGCAAGTGGGTCAGCACCGGCAGCGTGTGCGAGAGCATGAGCTCGAGGCGCTTGACGAACTTGTGGACCTTGGGGAGCTTGCCAAAGGAGCCGAGCAGGCCGCGAGCCTCCTCGGGCGTCGACCAGCCCCGCGGCCCAAGCGCCTCTGACGAAGAGGAGGACAGCGAGAGCAAGCGGGGTAGGCCACCCCCGTCATCGCCGTCGTCGTATGCGCCATCGCCATCGCCGTAGCGCCCTGCGCCGAGAAAGTCGCGCGCGGTCGCCGTCTCCCCGCTCGCCGCCGTCGCGACGAAGATCATCTTCATCGCAGCCATCTGCGGTGGCGTCGTCACGTGGTCTGGGGGCGAGAGGAGGGCTACGGGCGGTGACTCATCACGCGCTGCACACACCTTGTGGTCTGTCTTGAAGGCAAGGAACTTGAAGCGTCGCCCGAGCACGTCGATGCCTTGGCCGAGCTGCTCGCATTGCTCGCGCTGCGCCTGCTGCTTGGCCAGCGGCGTAAACTCGGACAAGTCGTACGGCACGACCCTCAGCAGGTTGGAGGAGCCGAGGACGCTGTGGGCGACCGTCGAAGTGTCGGGCTTGGAGGTAAACTTCTCGGGCTTGCCCTCCGCGTCCAGCTCGACCTTGTAGACGACGCACGACCCCTGCTTCGCCAGCTCGTCCTCGTCCGCCATAAAGAAGGGGCGGGTGAGCTGCCCGCCTGGCAGATCCTGCGCTATCTTGATCGCCGCGTCGCCGCCATCGACCACCGCCGCCTCGAGCAGCTCGTCGCGGCGGTCGGAGTCGAGCTGAGCGAGCGCGAGGCCGGACTCGCGGCAAGCGAAGAGGCAAGCGAAGAGGCGGCCCGCAGCTTGGGGCTGGTCGTCCTCGAACGCCCTCGTGAGAGCCTCCGCCGTCTGGGGCCGCAAGCGCCGCACGCCCTCGGACTCGAGCGAGCGGCGCAGCTGCGGGGGCAGCTTCGCCAAGGCCGCCTCTGCGGCATCCATCGCCCTCTTGCGCAACGGGCAAGCCTCCGCCGCCGCCGGCTCCTCCACCTCCACCTCCATCGCCTCGTCCAAGAGGTGAGGCGGCGGCTGCTCCGGTGGCGGCGACCTTGCGCCGGTCGGGCAAGAGGGCGCTGCCGCCGCCGGTGCCGCCGCAGGGCGTGGTGGCGATGCTGATGCCGCGGCGAGCCTGAGCCTCTTGCAGTCACTCGTCGCCGACCCCGCCTGGAAGGTCTGTGGTGGCTTGCGCGATCGCGTGGGCCTCGGTGGCTCCGGGCCGTCGCTCGGACCGTCGGGCACCCGAGGTCCGTCCTCGTCCTCGTCCAGCACGACGCGCTTGCGGCCGCCCCTTGGCGGCGGCGGCGCCTCATGCGCCTCCTTGTACTCGAGCAGCGCCTCCTTGGCGTGCTGCGTCAGCTTCGCCTCCGACTGCCAGCTCAACCAGCCCTCCTCGTCCGGGAGCTCCCACACGGCGAGGTAGCACTTTGTTTCCTAGAAAACGGGAGGAGGCGCGTCGGCCTCTCGCCCTACAATCTCCGGCGCCATGCGGTGATGCGACTCGCCGACGAGTCCTCGCCCTCCATGATGCGGCACATCTTCGCCCGCGCCGAGTTGACACTTAGCTGGAAGGCGACGCGCCCGCCGGCGGCCACGGACACGCGGGCGGCGACGATCACCTCGCTCTCGACGGCCCTCCGCACCTCCGCATCCACCGTCACCGATTTGCCCCGACGCCTGCCAACGACGCGCTCGACAAAGTTGATGTCGAGCTCCTTGCAGCTCGCGCAGAGGTACCTGCGCTTGCCGTCGTTGGCGTCGCGGAGCCACCTCACTCCCTCCGCCTTCTCGAGGCAAGCCTGCGCGAGCGGCGGCGCGGCGCGGTTGTGGCGACGTTGGGTGGCAAAGGGCGGAAGGGAGGCTCACCGGGTGAAACCAGGTCACGCAGCCGCTGCACTCGATTGCGCCGTCCGCCAGGGGGCAGCCGCACGAGGCTGCACACGCGGTGCGCCTGCCACGCAGCCGCGGCGAGGGCTGCTCCGCCTCCGCCGCCACCTCGAGCAAGCTCCCCGCGGGGCGGGTGGAGCCGCACTCGTGCCCGGGCGGCAAGAAGTAGAGCATGGGCGGCAGCGGTGCCCGGTACGAGAGGCCCGCGAGCCCCGCCTTGTACAGCGCCAGCCCCGCTTCGCTCAGCGCGAACTGCTCGAACCCCTGGCCCCAGCCGCGCCCGTAGTTGCTCGGCGAGCGCAGCGAGATGTCGACGAGGCCCTGGGGCGCCAACAGGAAGGAGAGGCAAGCGCCGAGCATCTTGCCCGCGCGAGGCCCGCTTGTGCGGACAGCCGCCGGCAGCTTGCTCTCCTCGGCGCGCAAGGCCGTGCTGCTGCGCGCGAAGACCCACAGCTCGCGCCAGGTCTGCGGCGTGTACGACTCGCCCTTGCGCGTCGCCTCGTAGACGAGGCGGATCAAGAAGGCGAAGATGCTTCCAAACTCGGCCTTCGGCGGCGCCGCCAGCGGCGCGCAGCAGACGTCGCACATGCCGCACGGGTCGACGACAGCACCGTCATCCAGGCGCTCCGTGAGAGACTGCCACCGACACTTTTCGCAGTTAAGGGCGAACTCGCGCACGCCGCGGATTGCGTCGAGCTGCTGCTCCTGCTGCTGCGCGTCCTTATCCTTGGTCCACATCCCGCCGCTGTACTTGGTGATGTCCTCCGAGGTGAGGATGAGCGTGCAGCGCGCGTGCGCACCGTCGCGGCCCGCGCGTCCGACCTCATTGTAGTAGTCTTCGAGAGACTGCGGCGCACCGTAGTGGACGACGTGCTTGATCGGCTTGGACGAGTGCACGCCCATCCCGAAGGAGCCCATCGTCGCCACAAAGACGAGCACCTTGGCCTCCTCAAAGTTGGACTGCGCGACCTTCTTGTCCTCCTCCGCCATTTGCGCGTGGAAGCAGTCGGCCGAGACCTCATAGTCGCGCAGGAGCTTGCACACATTCTCGCAGAGCTTGGTCGTGGAGACGAGGACGAGCGTGAACTCGGGCTCCTTCTGCAGCGCGGCGATCAGCCAGCCGAGCGAGTGCGCCATCGCCTCGCCATAGCGGGTCGACTTGAACGGGTCGATGTGCACGCGGATCGAGAGCTCGCTGCGCAGGGACGGCGAGCGGAAGACGGACACGTCGCGCATCCCGAGCCGCTCGAAGATGTCGCTGCGGGCCGCCTCGTCGCCGGCCATCGGGGTGATGAGCAGTTTCGGGACGCGGCGCACCTACAGTCGTCGCAGCAGGCGCCACGGTCTCGAGGGTGTGGAGTGTCGAGGGTGTGGAGTGTCGAGGGTGTGGAGTAACTCGGGGAGGGCGGGCCTCGGGGAGGGCGGGCCGCGCCTTGTCCAGCTGGTTGAGCGGTGAGAGGGCCGAGGCGAGCAGCGCGAAGGAGGGGCGCCACGAGGAGCACTTGCGCACGCATTGCGCCTCGTCGATGGCGATGAGGAGCAGCTTGCCCGCCTTGTTCATTTTGAGGAGCAGCTTGAAAAGGTCGTTCTGGCCGTCCTTGTGAAACAGCTTCTCCGGGGTGCAGTACACCAGGCGCCGCCGCTCGACGCTCGCCAGCTCGCCCTTCCCGCAGGACTGGTCGAGGAAGATGGCGACGTCCTCCTCCCAGCGCGCCCTCGCGGCCGCGTTGAGCTGCATGACCTGGTTCTGCATCAGCGAGCGCAGCGGCGAGATGACCAGCGTGATGCGGCCTTTGGACGGCGTCTCCAGCAGGGCCGGAAGCTGGTAGACGAGCGACTTGCCCAGGCCGGTCCGCTCCTGGTAGAAGACGTGGTTCCCCTGGAGCAACTTGAGGATGACCTCTTCCTGACTGCCGCGGAAGGCCTCGTGGCCAAAGTACTTGCGAAGCGTTTGCAGCAGTTGCGCCCGCAACCGCGCCTCGGCACCCGCGCCTCCGTGCACAGCGAGCGGCCTCGCCTCGCCGCCGCCGCCGCTGCGGCTGCCGCTGCCGCCGCCGCGGGGGGGCACAAAGTTGAAGGCTTTCGCAATCTCGGCGCGCGAGCAGTACACCTTGCCGCTGAGCGACCGATAGTAGCGGTCGAAGGCGCCGTTCGTCCGGCGGACGAGCCCGACGCGGAACCTGCTGATCAGCTCCTCCCAGGCCGACTGTTCCGCCACGGCGCCAGCGACGCGCGGGAGCTCGCGCAGCCAGCCGATCAGGTCAGGGTCGCCCTGCTTGAGCGACAGCCACTCCTCCACCTTCTCCGCCTCGCCAAGACCTGGCAGCCGAGGCAGCGGTGGCCCTGCGCCAGGCGGCGGTGCCTGCGGCGGCAGCTTCTTCTGCGGTGTCTGCGGCGGCAGCTTCCTCGCCGCGCGCTTCGGGGTCGGAGCCGCCTCCGCCTCCCCCGTCGCCTCCCCCGCCGCCATCCCAACCGCCGCCTCCCCCGACGCCTCCTCAGCCGCTGCCGCCTCCTCCGCCGCCTCCTCAGCTGCCGCCTTCTCTGCCGCCACAGCGGTGGCCGGCGAGAGGGCCTCGACGTTCTTGTCGCTCCCGCTCCCCTGCCCCTCCGCCGCCGCGCTCGCCGCCGGGAGCGGCTCGAGCACACCTTCCTCCTGCTGCGGCTGCCCGCCGCCGCCGCGCCGTCCCTTGGCCGCCGCCTGCTTCTGGAAGAGCTCGATCCCCGCCCGCACGTCCTCCTCCTCGAGGTCCTCCTTGTCGCCGTCGTCGTGCTCGATGCGCCAGAGCGGCGGATCCTTCTCCGTCTCGTCGGCGGGCACCCAGCTGGTGACGGTGCCGTAGCACTTGACGACGGAGCGCCCTGCTGGGTGAAACCTCCGGGCCACGCGCAGGCCGAGCCACTTGTGTCCCGTCGCCGACCACGCCGGGCGCAGCCGCCCTTCGACGTCCGCCCACGCCTCGAAGGGCCGCAGCCTGCCGCAGCCGACAGGGATGGCCGCGTCGTGCTTCGACGAGAAGAGGAAGAAGCGCACGCGCGCCGTGGTCGGGCTGGAGGGCGCCTTGCCGCTCGCCAGCCGCTTGAACTTGGCAGCGAGCGCGACGCCCGAAGCCTCCGGGCGGAGCGTCGAGAGGAGCAGAGCGAGCTTCAGCTCTTGCTCGTCGCCCAGCTCCGCCGGAGCGCCGCCCTCGACCGCGAGGACCGTCGCCTTGCCCCACTTGCCGGCGCCGTCTTTGGCCCACACCCACGAGCCCCCCTCCAGCGAAGGCGGGCCCGCGCCTTGGCGGTTCGACGCCCACGGAGCGGAGGAGTCGCCGCCCACGCTCACCGTGCCGCCGAGGAGCGCGGTGCCGCCCGAGGGGGCGCCGCCAGAGCGCTTGCGCTTGCGCGTCCCGGGCGCGGCCGCGCCGCCGACGGAGCTGCGCAGCTCCACCTTGGGCTTGCCCGCCTTGTGCCGGGCAAAGGCGAGCGCCGCCTCCTCCGCCGTCGAGAACCAGCCGAGGTTGGGCCGCTTGCCGTTGAAGCGGACGCGCACGGTGTACATGTCGTGCCCCAGGTTGCGGGACCGCGTCTTGTCGAGCGAGACGTTGGCGTAGCCGCTCGAGTTGTCCTTCCGCGTCGCCTTTGCGAGCTCGAGGCCCTCCTCCTGCGCCTGCTGCACCGCCGCCCTCGCCGCCTCTTGCAGCCCGTGCAGGGAGAGAGCGCCGCCGCCCTTGAGTGCCGGCGCCGACGCGCCGCCCGCCTTGAGCCGCCGGAGCCTCCGCATGAGCGGCTTGAGACCCTTGTCCGGCGAGCTCTTGCCGAAGAGCAGCACCTTCCACTTGTTGAGCGTTGCCTTGCGCAGCTCCTCCTCGCGGCACGAGGCGGCGAGGGGCGGCGGCGGGGTGATGGCCGCCAGCGGGCCACCCACGGGCGCAGTCACGCCCTCGTCTGGCGTGGCCTGCTCCGCGACAGCGCCGTCCGGCGTGGCCTCCGTGACAGCGCCGTCCGGCGTGGCCTCCGTGACAGCGCCGTCCGGCGTGGCCTCCGTGACCGCGCCGTCCGGCATGGCCTCCTCCGCGCTTCCGCCGCTCTCTGCCGGTGACTGTGGGACGGTGAGGCCGACGGTGAGGCCGCGGCGCTTGGCAACCTTGTCCTGCCGCAAGTGCCTGCCCAGCCGCCGCCTTGCAGCTGCGCGTGCCGATGTTCCGGCAATCGTCCCAGAGGCCTCTCGGATTGGCGGCGGCAGGGCGGCGACGGGTGGCGCAATGTCGCTAGGACTCGGAGTCACCGTCTCGTCCCCCGTACCAGAGGCCTCTCCTTGAGCCTTGATTGGTGACGGCGGCAGGGCGGCGATTGGTGGCGCCTGACGGGTGTCGCTAGGACTCGGAGTCGCCGTCTCGTCACCCTCGGCACGAACGAGCAGGTAAATCAAGTTTCCTTGCGCCAGTCCCGCCTCAGCCACAGACGCGTTCGAAACTGCCACAATTGCATCCGTCCCGTTCAGGGAGAGACTTGCCGCATCGAGAGAGCACGAAGCCGCGGCCGCCGCCTGCGCGAGGAGGTCTGAGAAATTTGTGCTCGAATCAACCTGCAGCCTGATGGTTTCGTTCTCGGGCGTCCGGATCCGAATCAGCATGCCTCCGGAGAGGTGGCTCTCTCTCGGAGACCAAGTGAGCAGCCAGAGCAGAGCGCACGCAATCAAGACACTCTCCGCGCTGCGTTTCACTTCTTTTTTTTCCCGCCTTCCAACTCCTCTCTTGCCTTTATTGCGGTCAAGCCTCTTCGCGGCTCGAGCGGCTGGCCAACAAAAGCAACAATCTACGGCCAAGAGAAGAGGAAGAAACTCAGTTGCAAATAAAGTCCCTATCACGAATGGGGCGGCAATAGAGAGAGTCGGAGGGAGGGAGAGATGAGGCCTCCCCGCGCGGCGCGACTAGAAAAAAAGTAAAAGCGCAATCCTGTCCATGGCGCTCCTGAGTCTAGCGCGCGGCTGGCCGACGCTGCTGTCCGCCCGGCCGGCTCATCGCAGCCTGGGTGTGACCGCGGCGGACGTTGGGACACCTTGGCTGCCGCTCCCAACGGCAGGCGACACCATGGCGCTCGGCGCCGCGCTGGCCGAGCGCGCGCGTGCCGGCGACACGCTACTGCTGCACGGAGGGTACGGTGCGGGCAAGACGTGCCTGGCACGCGGCTTTATCCGTCGGTGGCTGGGCGACGAGGACGCCTCGCTCCACGTCGCCTCGCCCAGCTACCTGATTGACAACACTTACCCCGACGAGGAGGGCGGCGCGCTGCAGCCAGGCGGCCGTCACTAGGACACACGCACAGCACGCCACGCACGCACAGCACGCCACGCCACAGCACGCACAGCACGCGCAGCAAGCACACGCACGCGCACACAGACATGGACACGCACGCACAATCTGCAGAGCTTGGTGGTCCTCTAGCCTGCCTCTCTGTTTTCGCTCAGGCGTCACCGTGCACCACATGGACCTGTGGAGGCTGCCTGAGGGCAAGGCGAGGGGCTAGATGCGGAACGGAGTCCAACCTACCGGCCGCGGCACGCAGTGGCCAGACACGACGCCCTCCTCACCCAGGGCGCCGCTGTCTCCAACCTCTCAGGTGGGGCAGCTGGTCGACCTGCCCGCCGTCTTCCGCGACTGCGTCTCACTCGTCGAGTGGCCGGAGCGGCTCTCGCCCACAGAGGCGCAGCTGATGGCGGCGCCTCTCGAGGCGCTCGCCCACACCTCCTCTCTCTCGGCTCCAGCCTCCGCGCCCCGCCTCCGCCTCGGATCCGCCACGCGCCACGCCGCCTCCCAACACCCGCCTCCCGGCAGGTGCACCTCCGGTTGGACGAGGAGGCCGCCGCGAGGATGGCCGACCCGGAGGGGGCGGCCGCCGCGCTGGAGGACGGCGAGGACCTGCCGCGGTGGGCGCGGCTGGTCGCGCGGGGCGAGGCGTGGCAGGAGCGGCTGTCGGCGATAAAGCTAGAGAGCGACTTTGCGGAGTGAAAGAGCAGCGCACGGTGGTGCGTGCGGAAGATTTATCATTCATAGGATAGCCCATGTATGCCTGAGTCACATAGTTGAAATAAACGAGACGGGGAAGGGCGGGCAGTCGCACTCGCAGAGCATCTCAGCTTGGCGTAAGGAAAGCGCCGGATAAAAAACTCCACCCACTCCCACAAAAGTCCTCTCACCTCACTCCGCTCCCCCTTTTAGTGGTGCCGGTGGAGATCGCGGAGCCCCCTTGAACAGACAAGACCACGGGACAGCGAGCTCACCCCCCTCCCCCTCCCTGCACTCACCTTCCTCCCAACACATGCCTCCAAGCTCCAACCACGATCCGTGCGCCGGCGCCAGTAGCAGTACTGTACTTGGTTGCTGTCCTTGCGCGCGGCTAGTCGGCATTCGCCTTGGCCCTCGCGGCGGCCGCTGACGCGCGCCTCGCCTTGACGGCAGCCAGTGCCGCCTCCGCCACCTCCGCCGCCTCTGCCGCCGCCGCCGCAGCCGCCGCCTCTGCCACCGCCGCCGCCGCCGCAGCCGCCGCCGCAGCCGCAGCCGCCGCCGCCGCCGCCGCCGCCGCGGCAGCCGCCTCCTCCTCTGCCGCTGCCAGAGCGTCCGCCTCGCCTTCGGCCTCCCGGCGCGCCTCCGCTGCCACCCAGGCTGCCTCCTCACCCGCCTCCGCCGCCTCCTCCTCGCTCGCTTCGCCTGCCGCCTCGGCCTCCTCTCCCAACGCCTCGGCCAGCCCCTCGACCGACGTCTCCGCCGTGATGCGGTACCGAATCCGCTCCTCGTGGAGCGTCTCGAGAAGCCTGATCAATCTCGCCTCCTCGGCTTTCTTTGCGGCCTCGGCTGCGGCTGCCTCCGACGGCGCCTCGGGATCCTGCGACGGCCCAGCGCCGCCGCTCCCGCCGCCCTTCTTCTTCTTCTTGCCCTTCTTGCCCTTGCCGCGCTTCTCCGCCTCGACCTCCGCCAGCAGCTCCTCGGCGTGCCGCGCAGCCTCCGCCTCCGCCGCCGCCCGCTCCGCCGCCCTCTCCGCCGCCCCCGCAGCCCACGCCGCCTCCTTCGCCACCGCCTCCGCCGCCTTTTCAGCCGCCGCATGCTCCTCAAGGGCGCGCACGCACTCGGCGTGGCCCTCCTCCTTGGCAAACTGCAGCGCTGTGCGTCCAGACTCCGTGCGCAGCTTCGTGTCGGCGCCCGCCCGCAGCAGGCAGTGGAGAGCAGCGGGGTGTCCGATACCGGCGGCGATCGTCAGCGCGGTGCTGCCGACGCGGTTCTGAAGGTCGATCGAAGCGCCACGCTGCAGCAGCATCGCTGCCAGCCGCTCGTGGCCCAGGAGGGCGGCGAGCTTCAGCGCGGTGCTGCCGCCGCTGTTTTGAAGGTCGATCGAAGCGCCACGCTGCAGCAGCGCCGCGGCCAGCCGCCAGTGGCCGCCGGAGACAGCGCCCATCAGCAGCGTGAGGCCGCTCAGACCCTCACGAGTGAAAGTCGCGTCCACCCGCCCGCCGCCGTCGAGCCACGCCAGCACCGCCTCGTCGCCTTGCTTAGCCGCCGCCACGACCTCCTCGGGGACGGCGTCCTCGCCCGTTCCGCTCTCCACGCCGCCAGAAGAGGACGCGGCAGTCGGTTCCGCCGCCGCTCCCTTGCCCGAGGCGGCATCGCCGTCCGCCCCTGCGCCGCCCGCCGCGCCGATCTCCTCGGGAACAGGCCCGCTGCTGCCGCCCGAAGCGCTGCCCTCGCCGCCCGCCTCGACCGCCGCCGCGTCGCGCCTCTCCGCCGCCACCTCGCCGAGAAACGTCTTGACAGCGGCGATGCACTCGGTGTGACCCTTCTCTTTGGCAAGCTGCAGCGCCGTCTCGCCGTCCGCAGTGCGCAGCGTCATGTCTGCGCCCGCCCGCAGAAGCTGGAGCAGAACGGCAGCATGGCCATTGAGGGCGGCGCTCGCGAGCGCAGTATAGCCGGCGCCGTCCTGCAGGTCGACCTCTGCCCCGTGCCGCAGCAGCAGCTCGACCACGCGCTCGTAGCCTTGGATGGCAGCCAGCATCAGCGCGGTGACGCTGCCGCTGTTCTGCAGGTTGATCTCCGCCCCGTGCCGCAGCAGCGTCTCGACCACCTGCACGTGGCCATTGACGGCGGCGTTCATCACCGCTGTAGTGCCGTAGCTGTCTCTCGCGTCCGGCTTCGCGCCCCGCTTCAGCAGAACCTCGACCAGCTGCTTGTGACCGTGTCCGGCGGCGATCGGCAGGAGCGTCCAGCCACTCACACCGCGATGCACGCACGTCGCATCAACCCGCCCGTCCCCGGCGAGCCACGTCTGCACCACGCCCGCCTTGCCGTCCGCCGCCGCGGCCTCGATCTTTTTCGGCAGCGCGAGCGGCGCAGCAGCCGCCGTTGATGCGTGTCCGCGCCGGGAGGCGGCTTTTGGTCGGCCGGGCATGGGAGTGCTCTCGTCGGCGCGTGGAAGTAAAGAAAGTGACCCCGTAAACAAATAAAGCGACCGCACTGCGGTACCGCAGGTTTTGAGCGCCGGTACCGGCATTTGCCCGGTACCGCCCAAGCGAGGTACCGGTCGAGAGAGAGATGTCAGCGGCGGCCCAGGATGACAGAATTGGCCTTCGCCAGACTGAGGACTATTGTGCGCCTCGGCGAGGCGGTTCCGGCCATCCCGAATTCCCGATTCCGAGCGCGGTGGACCTCATCTTGCCGGCGGTACCCGACGCTGCTCGAAGGGCAGTTGTCGACCGCCGGCAGTGACCGGCAAGATGAGTCCACTGCGCTCGCGATCGGGATGTCCGGAACCGCCTCGCCGAGGCGCACAATAGTCCCCAGTCTGGCGAAGGCCAATTCTGTCATCCTGGAAAGCCCAGAGCGGGACGTCAAGAGGCCATTTCGGCCGAAAAGCAGCACTGTTTTGGGCGGTACTCACTGCGGTACCGCGAGGGCGGTACCTTTATTTGTTTAGGGGGTGAGATCGCTCCCTGGTCTTGCCGCAAGAGCAACGCGATCTTTTGCGCAAAATATCTTAAACTTTTAGGGCTCAACCGCTCCACGCCACGCCGCTCGCGGCGGTCTCTTCCCAGCTCCACAGGCCGCTAATTAGTTTTTATTTTAATCTGACGACATGTAACGTTCCCGCCACAGGAGGATCGGAATGCACATCGCCGCTGCAGAGACCGAGAAGCCAACACATGATAGGCCAAGACCTCCTCGGGGAGAAGCAGCCTGACCTCGAGAAGGACGTTGACTTGTCCTGCTGCGGAGGATGCTGCGAGGCACCGGACACGCCGCGCCGCACGTGGCGGCAGTGGGCACGGCGCAACGACAGCAGCCCAACGTTTGCATATTACACAGGAGTCAAGTGGTTCCTCGTGGTCGTGTTCGCGATCCCGGTCTTCCTCAACCACTTCGTGATCGGCCTCATACGGTACGTGTCCGGCGGCTGGTTCCACATGTTATGCAGGTCGTTATGCCGCTTTTCCAACAATGAGTGCGCAAATGCTTGCTATTACGTCATTGGGGGATTGCCGCAAGTGACCAACTACCTTATTGCGGCCTCTGAGATGATCGGTCTCATCACGTTCCTTTTAAGTGCATTCTGGGCTGCATTTGGCATGTCGCTGCTAAACCCGGTATGCGGCGTCGAGACTTGCATCGAGCTGCTGCGCATCACCGATTGGACCTACAGCACTATCTTCGCGAACCTTCCCGTCGCGCTTGAGCACCCGGGCAAGTTGGTCATGCCGTGTTATTTCGGCGATCCCTACAAGAGTGATGCGGCGAAGGTGGCGCCGGAGAAGACGGCGACACCAAGTACAAGGCGACACAACGTAGAGGCGGAGGAGCTGATGCGGGCCAAGTTCGAGGCAGAGAGCACCTTCTACTTTGTGTCGGCCGCCAAGCTTCGCGAGTCCACCCAGAAGATCCTGCCAGTCATGCAGGAGCTCCGCGGGCGGGACGGGTGGCTGGAGCGACGCGAGATGATTTGGGCAAGTACCTCGCCATTTCGCACAGGTGGGAGACGCCAGAGTCGCCCGACACCAAAGGGGTGCAGCTGCGGGAGGTCAAGCGCTACCTGGAGGCGAACCCTGCCGTCGAGTGGGTGTGGTTTGACTACTGGTATGCCCCCCCCCCCCCCCTCGCTCTTCCTCTCGGCCCTTCACGGGAGCTCAGCTTCGCCATCTGGTTCCGTGCAGGTGCATGCCACAAAAAACGCCCAGACAGGAACGGAGCCTCGAGGAGAGGCTGGAATTCAAGGCGATGATGGGGAGAATCAACACTTTGTACCTCGGCGCCTCCGTCCTCATCCTTCTCGACCTCTCGTACATGTCGCGCTTCTGGACGCAGGCGTTCGCTCTCGCCGCTGTGCTGCCTCACACTTCTCTACCTCTTCCCCTGCCCAGAGGCGCTCTGACACGGACCGCCATGTTCGTAGTTCGAGGCTTGGCTTTCGATGCAGCAGGCTTCGGACGAGGGCATTCGCCCTGCGCCTGAGGCGGCACGGCGGTGCACTGTTCGAAACATCCACAACGCTCCGATCGAGTTCAAGGACAGCTTGATCAAGATGTGGGCGAAGAAGTCGTATTTAGAGGCATATGAAGTGCTGTCGGACCCCGACGTGACCGTGACCAACGAGTCCGACAAGGAGATGCAGCTCCCAAAGATCCTCTCGATCAACAAGCTGGTGAAGGATGTGACGTACTAGCAATAGGCCAATACGCAATAGCACACATAGTGATAGTCATAGCAGGCTGCATGCCTGCCATGCTGCATGGAATTCGCGGCAAAACACACCGAGGGCTGGGTTCGGGAGAAAGTGTAAACAAGCAAACTAATTCTTTCACTATTATGTCCTTTTTCTTTCGAAAGATACGGCCTGGGTTCGGGCTGAGCCCTGCAGGCGTGGCGCTCGCGGCTCGCCACGGTCTCCCTCTGTCACTCCAGTGCGACGAAGCGCCGCTTCCACAGCGAGCGCAGCGCGGCGGCCACCTCGTCGGGCGGCGCGTCGAGTGCCTGGGCGATGTCGGCCACCTCCGCGCCGTCGGACAGCTCGAGCGCCGCAAGCTCGAGCTCGTCGCCCAGCTCGACCCACGCCTGCTCACACCAGCCCGGTGTGAGAGATCTCGCCGCCCGCACGGCCGCCCATGGAGCGGTGCTCGCGCGCCTCCCGCGGCGCGTCGGGCGTGAACGTCTCGGCGGCCGCCGCGTCGCCGTCGGCCGCGAGCCACTCGCCCGCCGCGCCGTCCGCCCACTCCTCCCCCCCGCCGTCGGGCGGCGACCGCAGCTGCACCGCGGTCGTCTCGCCCGACTCGCGCGCGCCAATCCTCGAGACGAAACGGCGCACGCCCGGCCGCCGCGTCGCGCGCAGCCCGCCGAGCCGCGCCTGCTCGCAGCGTGGCGCCGTGAAGGAAACCGCCTCACAGAGCGCGTCGGAGGCCGAGCCAGGCCGCGTCGCCTCGCCAGCCTCCCCGGCCCGAGCGATGGCAGCCGCTGCTCCCGCGGCGGCGAGCGGGCAACGTCGCGCGCGCACGAGAGCCGCCCGCCCATCGCCAAGCAGCAGCAGCAGCCGGTCGATGCCGCCCTCCTCCGCACTCTCCTCCTCCGCACCCTCTTCTGCACCTCCCTGCGCGCTGCCGCCGGCACCGCTGGCCGCCTCGCCGCCGCTCACCGCCTCGCCCCCGCTCGCCTCGGACGCCACGTGTAGGAAGGCGGCGAGCGCGTTGGCGGGCCCTTCTACGATGGGCTCCGCCGGGCGCGTGTTGAAGGACGTGTTGAGCACCTGCGGCGAGCAAGTCAAGTCCGCCGAGGTGGCACCGCGGCTCTGGCGCGTGCGGTCGTGCGGAGCGCACACCAGCGGCACGCCGGTGAGAGCGAAGAAGGCGGCGATCAGCGCGCGCCAGCGCGGGTCCGCCTCGCCGCCCACCTGTTCACGCGGATGCGCGGTGAAGAGGCGCTGCTCAGGTGCTCAGGCGTTCGCGGCCTCCGCCTCGCCGCTCGCCGTCTGGAGCCGCGCGGAGCCGTCGACGTGGCACACGGCCGGGATAGCGTCGCGCCGCTTGCACGGCAGCGCGAAGGACATGTAGGGAGAGCCCGACGGCGGCACGCCTGCACGGCGGCTCGAGGAGAGGTGGAGGAGAGGTGGAGGAGAGGTCTAGCAGGAGGACGGCGGCGGCTCGCCCTCGAACCACTCTCCGGCGTGCTCGGCGAGCACCTGCAGAGGGGGCGCGAGAGAGAAGCTGGTCGTAGCGGAGGCCCTCGCCTGCTGCGGGGCCGAGACGCACCGACGGCGCAAACGGCCGGAAGGGCTCCCGCTTCTTGACCAGCCGGTTGAGTCGGTCGACTGCGGCGGCGTTTCGCGGGTCGGCGACGATCGAGCGCCGGCCGAGGGCGCGCGGGCCGTACTCGGCGCCGCCGCTCGCCCACAAGGCCAGTATCTCGCCCGCGGCGAGCGAGGCGGCGGTCCGCTCGATGGCGGCCGCCTCGGTCAGCCACTCCGCCTCCACGAAGCCAGCGTACTCCTCGAGCGCCGCCTCGACAGCACCCGGCGGGTGCGCGGTGCCGCCGTAGGGCGACGGCGCCGCTCTGGCCCCCACCTCTGCCGCCCTCGCCTCTGCCGCCTCCGCCTCCGCCTCCGCCTCCGCCTCCGCCTCCGCCTCCGCCGCCTCCGCCTCCGCCGCAGCCGCCGCCGCCGCCCCCGCCGCCGCCGCCCCCGCCGCCGCCTCACTCCCGTATGCGCCGTCGAGGAGCGCTGCGCCAAACGCGGCGCACCCGAGGGCGATCCCGTCGTCTCCAGGCGCCGACGGGACCCAAACGTCGTCGAATCCGCCTGTGTTCACAGCTCGTTGGCGTGAAGAGACGCCGCCCCCGCCCTCGCAGCGACGAGACACTCCCCTACGGCCCTCGGCCGCCGTGATGCCGTTCAAGACCGAGTTCAAGCCGACGCCGCCCGCGATGGCGAGCCGCTCGCCGCACGGCGCGTGGATGCTCCGAAGCGTGGCGAGGAAGTCGGTCGCGCACGCCTCGAGGTCGCGCTGCACAGCCGCGGACAGCGCCGCCGCCGCCGCTCGCCGCCGCGGGTCAGACCAGGCTGGGCCCGCACCCCGCTGAGCCGGGCCCGAGAGGTACTTCTCCAGCTCGGCCGAGCGGACAGCGAAGTCGCCCGGCGTGTTGTCGTCGCGGAGCAGCCGGCCGGAGCAGAGAGTGGGCACCGCCTTCAGCTCGCGCGCCTACTCGAGCAGGGCAGCGTGCCGAGCCACAGCAGCAGCCGAGCAGCAGCACAGCAACATGCAGAGCCGCATGCAGAGCCGCGCGCAGCAGCCGCCGCGCCACGCCCTCACGTGCCCACCCTCACGTTACACACACTCCGCTCTCTCACGCCGCCTCCCCTCGCTCTCGCGCTCCGCGCCGCCCCACTCGGCGGTATCTCGGCCGCATGTCGGACTTAACAGGGCTCTATCTCGGCTCTATCTCGGCTCCACCTCGGCTCTATCTCGGCTCCATCTCGGCTCCATCTCGGCTGTCGCGCGCCGCGTCGCAAGCCCACTCCGCCGCCGTCACCGCGCCCCAAGCCGCGCCGCGCACCGCCTCGCCCGCGGTCGCCTCGCCGCCCCAGCCGCGCACCCAAGGGGCGAGACCCATCACCTGGCGAGAGATCGGCCGAGATCTGGCCGAGATCGGCCGAGATCGGCCGAGATCGGCCGAGATTGGCCGAGATTGGCCGAGAGATCGGTCGAGATTGGCCGAGATTGGCCGAGATTGGCCGAGATTGGCCGAGAGATCGGTCGAGATCGCGGGGCGAGGGCCCCGTCGCCTTTCCGCACGTGTTCCAGTCGCCAAACACGTGCGCCGCGACGCGCGAGTAGACGCCTCCTACGCGGCGACACTCGGAGCAGGCTCCGGGACGGTCGGCTCGCCTCGGAGCGGCGCCACGTGGGGCAAGAGGCGGCGCCGAGCCCGTCGAAGTCGTGGTACCAGTCGGAGAAGCCGAGCTGGGACGTCTCGGCGGCCCACCGCTTGTACACGGGCCGCAGCACGCGGTGCCTGCAGGTGTGGGGAGATATGGGGAGATGTGGGGAGATTACACGGGCCGCAGCACGCGGTGCCTGCAGGGGAGGGGCTTCGACCAGACTCACGGGCCGCGTGAGCCTCCCCCCCCCTTCCTCCACCTCTCCCTCTCTGCAGCCGCGGCCGCCTCCTCCCGCCCCTCGCCGCCACCGTCTCGAAGAGGTACGCCTGCAGGAAGGTTCCGAGACGGTTCAGGGAAGGCTCCTCCTTGTCGCAATACCACCGTCTCGAAGAGGTCACGCCGACTCGGACTCGCGCGCGGCGTCGCTCGCCGCGGCACCGGCCTGCACGCACGTGTCGTAGCCAGGCAGCAGCGCGTCGCTCACGTACTCGGGCCACTCGGCCGCAGAGTAGTCCACCCTGTCCAGCGGCGCCGCGCCGGCCGCCCGGCCGACCAGGTCGCTTCGCCGCTCACCCATCCCGTCCATGACAACGACGAGGCCGGAGTCAAAAGGCGCGGTCGCCGACGCGGCCGCAGCGTGCGCGAGATGGTGCGAGATCTCGATGCGGCGCGGCACCTCCGGCAGCAGGTTCGCGACGTCGAGCCGGCTAATCATCTCATCGCCGGCGTTCGAGCTCTCCGCCCACGCGGCGAGCCGGCGTTCGAGCGGCGCGATGGGCGCATGATGGTTGTTGGCGACGACGGCGGCTACGTCGCATAGCGTTCCACCCGCGCTGGCGACGCCGGCCGCCACGAGGGCACCGCAGCCGCCGCCGTCGTGCTTCTTGCGGGTGAGCCGCTCCCGTGCCGCCGAGTAGCGGACGCGGCCGCTGTTTGCGTCGAGCACCGTGGCTGCGGCGTCGTGCGAGTACTTGTTGAGCCCGACGACGAGCCGGGGAGGCGTGGTGACGGCCAGAACGCTGCTGAGCGTGCTGCTGAGCGTGGCGACGGCCAGCATGGGCCCGATTTTCTTCTTTTTCTTCGATGCTGTACCGTGGTGTCCAGTCCGAGCCTGGCTGTTCTTCACCTTACTACCTACCTACCTGTACCGTACCAATTGTCTACCTCCGTCATAGTGCCACGACGTGCGGCCTAGATTTAGCACATGCGCCTCCGCTCGCATACACTCATACAATGAATTGACATCTCCCATGAGGCCGAGTTAGGGCTAGCAGTAGGCAGCTAGCCTGTGAGGGGGCGTCCATAGACACCTCACAAGACCCCACACACGGTCTCGTCCGTGCCTCGCCGGGCGGCGAGATTGCTAGAGGTGGAGCAAGCCTGCTCTAGGCTCGCATGTTACTTCCTGTCGTCTGTTGTGTTGTTGTGCCCTTGTTTGTACTCTTGGCACCGTGGAGTGCTGGGGGGGGCGACAGGGAGGATGTGGCCCCGAGTTATGTGTACGCCAACTCAGGGTGTGTGGCAGCCAGCTGGCTGTGTGTCTTGACTCTTGTGAGCTTGTTTGTGTCTGTGTGTCGCTCGTGCGTGTCGTCATCATCTGTCCAGCGTCCACCCATACCGCGTTGGTGTCCAGTCCGAGCCTGATTGTTCTTCACCTTCCTACATACACACATACATACATACCAATTGTGAGCAGGTTGGAGCAGCAGCTCCTGAGCACGGCGCCGCAGGCGCCTGTTGCATGGCGGCGTGCCGTCCTCCCATCCCTCCTAATTTGGTCACTTGTTTTTCTTTCTTTGTTTTCGCGACGCATGGCAGGCTGCTGGTCATGACGCAGTTATAGGGTGTTGTGTGCCGTCAGAGTGACTCTCTGTGTGTCAGGGAAAGTCAGGGCCGTCCATCCGAGCTCCAGTAAGCTCGGAGACACCCCATTATAGTGCGGCTCGACCTCTCTTTGAGTCACTGTGCCTTCCCGGCGGTTTTGCTGTAGAGCCTCTCAACAAACTCTACAGCAAAATCGCGCTCTACATCGCTCTGCAACGCAGACGGTTCGTCCCGCACCGATGTAGAGCTCTACAGCTCTATAGCGCTCCAGAGCGCTCTACATCTCTACATCTCTACAGCGCTCTACACTCTACATCCTCTACACCCTCCCTCAGGAATAGGCGCGCTCCCGCACGTATCTCATGGACGTATCTCTTCGGGGTTGACCCACTGCCTCAACCGCTCCCCAGGGCGGCGAGTGCGGCGATCACAGCCACCAAAGTCCCCCCGCTACCCGCCGGGCGCAGCGCTGCTCGTCGATCCACTCACGCACGCTGCGCTCTCGTGCCGCCTCGGCTCGCGAAGCCACGCGTGCCTGCGTGTCCAGTTCCCACTGTCGATGCGCCTCGGAGCTCGCACGCGCGGCGTCACCGCCATGCGCCTCTGCCGCTTCCGCCGCTCGCTCGCGGTTCACGCGCATGCTTTTGGGGCGGCCCTTAAAAGCACTTGCGGTGCACGATGGACGGGCCCGACTCGTCGTACTCCTGCCTCGACATCCACGACTGCTGGAAGGTGTAGAGCGAGGCCAGGATTGCCCCGCCGATCCAGACCGAATACTTGCGCTCCGGCGGCGCGATGATCCTGACCTTCATCGACGCGGGCGCGAGTGCGGTGATCTCCTTGGACATCCGGTCCGCAAAGCCGGCGAACATGGTCGAGCCGCCCGAGAGGACGACGTTGGCGTAGAACTCCTTGCGGAGATCGTCGCCGCACTTGGTGATCGAGTCGTGAACCATCTGGTGCACACCCGCCGACCGCGCCATCCCCAGGAGGGAAGGCTGGAAGAGCGCCTCGCAGCAGCGGAAGCGTTGGTCACTGAGCGTGATGAGCTGGCCGTCGGGTAGCTCGTACGAGTTCTCGAGCGCCGAGGACGAGGCGGCGGTCTGCATCTCGGCGTCAAAGTCGAGCGCCACGTATGCCAGCTTCTCCTTGATGTCGCGCGCAATCTCGCGCTCTGCAGGGGTAAAGAAGGAGTAGCGAGCGGTAACCTCGGTTAGCAGCGTGACCATCCAGTCGGTCAGGTCTCGGCCGGCGAGGTCGAGCCGCAGGATGGCGTGGGCTAGCACGTTCTGCTCGTAGACAGGCACGGTGTGCGAGACACCGTCGCCCGAGTCCATCACGATGCCCGTGGTGCGGCCCGACGCGTACAGCGAGAGGACGGCCGGGATGGCGACGTACATGGCGGGCACGTTGAAGGTCTCAAACATGAACTGGGCCATCTTCTCGCGGTTCGCCTTGGGGTTGAGCGGCGCCTCGGTCAGCAGGACCGGGTGCTCCTCGGGTGCCACGCGCAGCTCATTGTAAAAGGTGTGGTGCCAGATCTTCTCCATGTTGTCCCAGTTGGTGACGATGCCGCGCTCGATCGGGTACTTGAGCGTCAGGATGCCTCGCCTCGACTGCGCCTCGTCCCCGACGTACACTAGCTCGGCGCCGGCCCCTCCGATCATGCGCCGGCCGATGATGGAGGGGAAGACCGCGCGCGGCGCGTCGTCGCCGGCGAAGCCAGCCTTGCACATGCCTGAGCCGCTGTCCACCACGAGCGCCGCAACCTCGTCGTCACCCGTCTCTCTCTGCTCCGCCTCCGCCGCACCGCCTCCCACCCCGCCGCCGCTACTGGCACTTGCCAGCCGCGCCACCAGCTCGCCCGCCACCTCCCGTAGGACCGCCGCACGTGCCGCCGTCTCCGCCGCCGCCGCGACCCGGTCAATCAGCGCATCCGCCTCCGCCTCGCTGAGGAGGCAGCGCTGCATCGCCTCGCTCAGAGCCTCGCCGAACCTCGCCTCGAGCCGCTCCTCCCAAGCCTTCGCCTCCGCCTCCGCCTCCGCCGCCAGCCACGCCGCCTCCGCCTCCGCCTTCACCTCCGCCTCCGCCGCCAGCCGTTCCGCCGCCAGCCGCTTCGCCTCCGCGTCCGCTGCCAGCCGCTCCGCCTCCGCCTCCGCCTTCGCCTCCGCCTCCGCCTCCGCGTCTGCCGCCAGCCGCTCCGCCTCCGCCTCCGCCTCCGCCTCCGCCTCCGCTGCCAGCAGCTGCTCCGCCGCCAGCCGCTCCGCCTCTGCCTCCAGCCGCTCCGCCTCCGCCTCCGCCTCCGCCTCGGCCGCCAGCCGCTTCGCCTTCGCCTTCGCCTCCGCCTCCGCTGCCAGCCGCTCCGCCGCCAGCCGCTCCGCCTTCGCCTTCGCCGCCGTCTCCGCCGCCAGCCGCTCCGCCTCCACCTCCGCCTCCGCCTCCGCCTCCGCCTCCGCGTCTGCCGCCAGCCGCTCCGCCTCCGCCTCCGCCTTCGCCTTCGCCTCCGCTGCCGCCGCCAGCCGCTCCGCCTCCGCCTTCGCCTTCGCCTCCGCCTCCGCTGCCAGCAGCTGCTCCGCCGCCAGCCGCTTCGCCTCCGCCTCCAGCCGCTCCGCCTTCGCCTCCGCCTCCGCCTCGGCCGCCAGCCGCTTCGCCTTCGCCTTCGCCTCCGCCTCTGCTGCCAGCCGCTCCGCCGCCAGCCGCTCCGCCTTCGCCTCCGCCTCCGCCTCCGCCGCCAGCCGCTCCGCCGCCAGCCGCTTCGCCTCCGTTTCCAGCCGCTCCACCTCCGGATTCGCCTCCAGCCGCTTTGCCTCCGCCTCCACCCCCGCCTCCGCTGCTAGCCGCTCCGTCGCCGCCGTCGCCGCCAGCCGCTCCGCCGCTTCCCTCGGGCGACGGACCACTGTTGTTTTGGAGCGTGACGCCTTGAGGAGCCGCTGTCGGCGTTGACCCGCCGCCCACTGTGCCGTCCACCCAATTGCCCACACAGCAAGGATGGCAATGACCGCGAGGCTCGTTGAGGGCGGGGCCGATGCGAATGGTTGTGGGGATGGTGGGGATGGTGGAGAGGGCGGAGAGGGTGGCGACGGAGAGGGTGGATTGAAGTGCATGATCACCAGGTGAGAGTCGATCCCGCACCGCCGGGCCAGGTCATTCGCCCTGTCCTCGCACAAGGTTCCGCCGGCGTCGCCATCGCCATCGGTGTCGTGATTCCACTGGCCAGCGATGAACGAGAAGTTGTTGCAGGTGATGTCTGCGCCAATGACAAACCAGCACGAGCCCGGAACGGAAGCCGCTAGTGCAAAGGGTGAATATGCTGGAAAGGACAGCGA
>NW_005201249.1:25793-28623 GCF_000372725.1 Emiliania huxleyi CCMP1516 | reverse complement strand
GGAGGGCGTTCACCGCGGTCCGTGAGACAACAGCGCCATCCGCCCCTGCGCCGCGCGCCGCTGCGTCGCCCGCAACATCTACCTCTGCCGCCTCTGCCTCCGCCGCCAGCGCTGTCCCCCCAGTTCTCCGAGCCGGCCTCGCAGCCGCCGTTCGGCGAATTCTCGCAGATGGGAACATCTGCAGCAGAGCAGGCGGCCGCAGTCGCGGCGGAGGCGCAGGCGGCCGCCGCGGCCGCCGCGCTGAAGGAGGAGAAGGCGAGGGTGCAGGCGGATCTCGAGGACGCGGAATCGGTGGAGGCGGTGGCAAAGGCCGAGGCCAAGGCGGAGGCAACGGCTGAGGCGGCGGCGGCGGCGAAGGCGGCGGCGGAGGCGGCGCGGGCTGAGGCGGCGGCCGAGTCTTCGGCGGCCGAGGCGGCTGCGGCCGAGGCGGCGGCGGCGGCAGAGCAGGCGGCGGCAGCGCAGGCGGCGGAGGCAGAGGCGGCAGAGGTAGATGTTGCGGGCGACGCAGCGGCGCGCGGCGCAGGGGCGGATGGCGCTGTTGTCTCACGGACCGCGGTGAACGCCCTCCAAGAGGCGGTGGCCGAGGCGGTCAATGGCGCAAAGGAGTGCATCGTCATGCTTGAGCAGAGGCTTATGGCTGCGGACGCGGAGCTTGCAGAGGCTGACTGTGCTTTCCGTGACCTGAACGCGACGGTCAACGCTAGCATTGAGAAACTCAGACAAGAGACAAACGGCGAGCAGAGGTCTAGGTTGAAAGAGGAAATCGGTCTGCAGCAGACGCAGCTGGGTTTTATCCACAGTCGCTGGATCGAGTTGCGCCAGCAGCGCGGCCTCGGGGTTGACCGTACGGCACAGGCGAGAGTCCAGATGCTCGACGCTATCGCGAGTGTCATGACTGCAAACGCAGCGCAGCAGGGAGTTGCACTCAATGCGTACCACGCTGCCAGCAAAGAGTTTGAGCTGCGGTCGGCGGAGATTGCTGGCATCATGGCAACGCATACACAGATGATCCTGGGCATTTGGATCGTGTTGATGATTGCCAAGTATCACAAGTACGCGCTCGGAGACTCGCAAATGGAAGGCTGGCTTACGATGGTGGTTGGTGGTTTTTCCGCCTGGGTGGTTGGTGGCTCAGTTGTGATGCAAGCAGTCGGCGTCGCAGCCGGCGTCGCAGCGACGCTCAGAAAGGCGCATTCCCTCGTCCTTCTTGTCTTTCTGTGGGTGTTTCATCTTGCCATCACGACCGTTGCCGGCTACAAACGCAAGTACCTCGATGGATTATCCCTGCTTTGCCTGTTCGTTGCGATGTACGTGTTCGCATTTGAGAGGTTTATTATGCCATTGCTGGCGTCACGAGCTTGGCAACACACGTCGCTGGACATTTTCAAGTACCTGGGCGCTTTCCCCTTAGCCGGTACGATCTGCGGCGCAGTTTTCTTCTTGTACCACTCCTCTGGCGGCAAGTGTATGCTACCTCTGCCGGGGGCAAACACAGTTTTCGCTCATAGCAGCTGTCAGCCGGGTTTCGAAATCATGCCGGGCCAAAGCTGCGAAGTGGGCTGCAAGCCGGGCTTCTCCAACTATGCCAAGACGAACGCTTGCGGCGGTTATGTTTGGTTCACGGGCTATTGCGCAGTCACAACCTTCTCTTGCACAGCAGACCTGGCCGGTGCCCACTTCCGCTCGGAGGCTGATCTTGAGTGTATGCCCGAGGGTGATGATCCATCACACCCTGACAATCTGGCAAAATGAGTCTTTCGCTGTACATAAATAAAAACGGACACTCTACTAGGAGATTACACACATCGACTTGCCGAGAGCCCGACCCCGAGACGCGAGACCCGCGAGAGCCGACGGTGCCGAGAGGGCGAGAGACTTGGAGCCTCTCCAAGAGCGAGAGACGCGCGACGGCTATCTCTCCGTCGCGTTTTCGTCCGCTTTTTCTTTCGCACGCTTGCGCGCATCTTTGGTCACATGATCATGGACGTATATACCGCACAGATAGACAGAGAGAGAGAGACCCGTGTGGGCGCCCTGGGGCGTCGTACACAAAAGCCGAACCGTTCGGACGGGAGTGCGGTCTGGGGGCTCTGGGAGATGCACTCCACACCGTGCGAACACCGGCATCGAGCCGCACGGTGGGGAACTTGAAACGAAAGGGCAGCGAGGAAGAGCGAGGGCGCAAGCGTCCGCGCGCCCACGAAGTACCGTAGTCGCCCTCGCCGTGAAAGGCAGCGGACCGCCATCCGCAGGGCGAAGAGGACGGAGGGAGGGCGGGCGGGTCGGCGTGTGGCGAGCGGTGCGGCGCTAGTTTGCGACCGCCTCGCGCTCCTCTGCCGCCGCCTCGAGCGGCGGCAGCACCTTGAGCGGGTTGAGGATGTTGTTCGGGTCGAGCATCGTCTTGATGCCTACTCTCTCCGGCAGCGATCAAGAGACGCTCTTCAGCCACACGGCGGGGGCCAAACCTCGGCTGGGCGCGCCTCGCATCACGCCAATCATGCCGTCGCTCTTGGACATGTGCAGGAAGGGCGGCTTCATCACGCCGACGCCGTGCTCGGCCGAGATGGAGCCGCGCCGCTCGGCGATCCACTCGAAGACGTATGGCTCGATGGCGGCCTGTGACCAGCTACCGCTGGTGACGCATCGGCTGTGATCAACTGCCGCTGGTGACTCATCGGCTGTGATCAACTGCCGCTGGTGACTCATCGGCTGTGATCAACTGCCGCTGGTGACTCATCGGTGACGACTCGATGGCGGCTGCACAGTCTTCCCTAGGGACGCCCTCCACTTTCCGGGGGGATCGCCGAGCGGCGCGGCTCCATCTCGGCCG
>NW_005201249.1:25345-25693 GCF_000372725.1 Emiliania huxleyi CCMP1516 | reverse complement strand
GGGGGGGGGGGCAAGATGCGGAGTGAGGGCGCGGGACAGCGGCTGCGGCGGCGGGTTTGCCTGCGCGCGGAGAGGTCTAGGAGAGGTCTGCTGGAGAGGGATACGAGAGGCCTACGAGCGGGTCTGCCTGCACGTCCTCGCGCTTCTCAAAGACGCCCGGCGTGTGGATGTTGAGGTGGAGGTTTCCGTCGCCGAGGTGGCCAAAGCCAGACACCTGGGCAAGGGGGAGTGCGAGACTTGTCCGAGATCATGTGAGATCGTCCGAGATCGTGCGAGATCGTGCGAGATCGTGCGAGATCGTCCGAGATCGTGTGAGGTCGTGCGAGATCGTGCGAGATCGTCCGAGAT
>NW_005201249.1:24197-24629 GCF_000372725.1 Emiliania huxleyi CCMP1516 | reverse complement strand
GATCGGAGGAGCCGGCACCGAATTAGTGTATGTCGGAGACGAGGCGCAGTTGAGGCGAGGCATCCTGACGCTCAAGTAACCGATTGAGCGCGGCATCGTCACCAACTGGGACAACATGGAGAAGATCTGGCACCACACCTTTTACAATGAGCTGCGCGTGGCACCCGAGGAGCACCCGGTCCTGCTGTTCGAGGCGCCGCTCATCCCCAAGTCGAACCGCGATAAGATCTCCCAGTTCATGTTTGAGCCCTTCTACCTGCGCGCGAGCGGGGGTTGGGGTGGGCCGGGGTGAGGGCCAGTGCGCGGTGATTGCGGTGCTCTGTGGCGAGAGCCGAGGAGGGCCGGCTGCACCGACGTGGGGGCGCGCGGCACCGCCATCGCGCACGCCGTCACCACGCCAAGCGTGCCTGGAAGGTTCCAGGAAAGGTCTAG
>NW_005201249.1:13062-16443 GCF_000372725.1 Emiliania huxleyi CCMP1516 | reverse complement strand
ATACGTGAGGCGTAACCCCCGTCAGCCACCACTTCTCACTCGAATCCGGAATGCGTGTGCGTAGTACGTGGTGCGTAGGCCCTTCTCCGACAGCTTGGGCGTGCGAATGCGTAAAACGTATGCGTAATACGTGAGGCGTAACCCCCGTCGGCCACCACTTCTCACTCGAATCCGGAATGCGTGTGCGTAGTACGTGGTGCGTAGGCCCTCTCCGACACCTTGGGCGTGCGAATGCGTAAAACGTATGCGTAATACGTGAGGCGTAACCCCCGTCAGCCACCACTTCTCACTCGAATCCGGAATGCGTGTGCGTAGTACGTGGTGCGTAGGCCCTCTCCGACACCTTGGGCGTGCGAATGCGTAAAACGTATGCGTAATGCGTGAGGCGTAACCCCCGTCGGCCACCACTTCTCACTCGATCCGGAATGCGTGTGCGTAGTACGTGGGGCGTAGCGCGCCTTGAGAGGCACACCCCGATCGGCCGAAGGTGGATGCAGAAGACAGATTCGTAATACGCAAGACATTTGTAGCTCCCTCAGGCGCCACTTGGCTCGGACACGACACCGAAATACGCGACGTCTGGCCGACGCACTATGGATCGCGGGCGCGTATTTACATAACATGGCCGATCTGTGCATTCTGGGCGATTACATATGCGTAGCAGTACTGACGACCTCCCCTACTTTTCTTTAGAGCGGGTGGAAGGAAACAAGGTCACACTGGGCGCCATGGGCCGTGAGCTTTGGTTGCGCCAGTAGGGACCTCCGCGCTCCGGCTCCCTAACCGCCGTACCCCGGTACCGTCGCGTCTGATTCCCACACCACAGCCACACCGACATCATTCTCCGCCACGAGAAAAAGTACATGTCGTTGCTCAGCTCGTCCTCCCTCGTTTCGAGCGCACCTTCACACAGTATGTGCTGGCTCTGAGTCTCCGTCCCGCGAGGTTCCGACCGTGACACCGACGAGCGCTTCTGGCACCGTCACTGTCGGGGCGAGCCTCGCAGCTCGACAAAAATAAAACATCCCCGCACCACTCGCCCTCGTCCGGGTCCTAAAAGGAAAAAGCGCGGCCCTTCACCGCTCACAGCTCAGATCACCTAATGCCCCTCTCTACATCAGGAGCGCGAAAGAAAAGGCCCGCGCCGTCGCCATCGGCGCGACCTCCTCCCAGGCATTCGAGGCCGGGTCGAACCGCTCCACCGAGTGACTGTCAACCTCAGTCTCGTCGTCCTCCTCTGAGGTTCTGCCGCCCACAGCGTACAGCTTGCCTTCCAGCGCCGCCACCCCGGCCCCGAAGCGAGCCAGCGTCAGCGGCGCCACAGCCTCCCACGCATCCGACCCCGGGTCGTACCGCTCCACCGAGCGGAGGTGGCCGCCGTCGTACCCGCCCACCACGTACAGCTTGCCGTCGAGCACCGCCACGCCAGACTGCCGCGCCTCCGCCATCGGCGCCACCGCCTCCCACGCACCCAACCCCGGATCATACCGCTCGACTGAGCTGAGGTAGTAGTCGTCGTCGCCATTGTATCCTCCCACGGCGTACAGCTTGCCATCCAGCACCGCCGTGGCGTGATTAAGCCGCGCCGTCGCCATCGGCGCCACCGCCTCCCACGCGTTCGTCGCCGGGTCGTACCGCTCGACTGAGCTGAGGGAGGCGCCGACGTTGATGGCCACGTTGTTGTGCCCACCCACAGCGTACAGCTTGCCCTCGAGCACCGCCACGGCGTGGTAGTTCCGCGCCTCTGCCATCGGCGCCGCCGCCTCCCACGCTTTCGTAGCAAGGTCGTACCGCTCCACCAAGGAAGTTGTGTCGTCGGCCACCAAATCCTGGCCGCCCGCCGCGTAGAGCTTGCCATCGAGCACCGCCGTGCCGACATAGCTTCGTGCCGTCAGCATCGGCGCCACAGCCTCTTCCTCCCACGCATTCGTGGACGGGTCGAACCGCTCCAGCGAGCTGACGAACTCGCCATCGCTGTCTTCGCCGCCGATCACGAGCAGGCGCGGCCTTTCGCGCTTCTTCAGCGTCTCCTTCCAGCCGCGGCGCCACGGGCGGCACGTCCCCTTGACGGCGTGCTCCGTGGACGGCAGCTGGGCGAGGATGTGCGGGGCGAGGTCCGGCGAGAGGAGGACCTCGGAGAGCACCCACTCGGGCTGCTCCACGAGCCGTGCAGCGTGCTCCTCCGCCACGCGCAGCGCGGCGTCGCTCGCACCCGCCTGCGCCTCGATGATGGCGCACAGCTGCTCTGGCGAGAGGCCCGCGACGCGGGCGCCGATGCGGGAGGCCATCGTAAGCACAGAGAGGATTTCTGTCACAAGGGTGTGAGGTAACTGTCGACCTAGTGTTGCGCGCGGACAATCCCTCACATAATGACCTGATGGAATTCTTTTCCCCGTGTCAAGAGAGGTCCTCCTCGAAGCGCCTTGCTGGCTTCCGTCGCCTCCACCGAAGCAATGCCCGACGAGTGCCTGGCGCGCGCGCTCCTTCCGTGGAGCTTGGCGTCGAGCGGCCTTGATCACGTCGTCGAGATTGAGCGCTCGGCCTGCGGGCCCTTCTTCAACGCGTTGATGATGCTGCTCGGCGTCCTCCTCCTGACCCACAGCGACGACCAGAGCTCGCGGAAGAATGCGACGATCCTCTTTGCGCTCTGCTTGCTTTGTGGGAGCGCCGTCTCCTCGGCGGCCATTTCCGGGATCCTAGAGGCGATGGACGCCACGCTCTCCTGCACCGCCCGGTCGCTACCGCCGCTAGCCGTGGGTGTGGCGCTCGGCCTCCGCGCGTCCCAGAAGCCGTGGACGACATTCCTTCTCCTCGGCCTGTGCGTCGGCTCTCTCGCCGCCTTTTACGTCTTCACAGTCGTCCGCCTGTTCCTATTCGAGCTTCTCTTGGTCGGTGCCGTCGGCGGCGCGTACCTGGGGTTACGGCTGAAGGCGTATGTCGTGCCGGCCACCACCTCGCTCCTCGCCGCCTTTCTCTTCACGCTGGGCTTCACCTACCTGTTCCTCGTCCCAGCCTCGGCACACTATGCGCGCTGGCTGACTCGCCTGCGCTCCAAGCGCAACGGCTTCGGCATCGACTTGCCGACCTCGAGCGCGTCCTCCTCGGGGTCCCCGATCTCCTCGCTCGCATCGGGGCTGCAGAACTCCGCGCCCGAGCAGTTCGCGGAGGACCTCTTTGCCGACTCGTCAGACGGCCTCTTCGCCTCGCTCAAGCCCGACAGGCCGCTCGACGAGGCGCTGCTGGACGCGCTGCAGGACAAGTACACGATGGTTCCTCTGATCGTGGCCGTCCTGTTTGTTGCCTCGCGAGAGCAGCTGCAGAAGCTCTCTGCTACAGGCGCGGAGATCTCCGGAGAGACGTGGGAGAGGGCACGCAAGCTCT
>NW_005201249.1:0-12889 GCF_000372725.1 Emiliania huxleyi CCMP1516 | reverse complement strand
ACACAAATCACAATTTAGGAGAGAGAGAGAGCGACAAGAGAGAGAGTCAGAGAGAGTGGACGCTTAGGTTTAGAGGTAAACCGTGTTTCACCAACCAACACTGTCCATGCCGTCGGTATGACCGTTTTACATCCGTCACCCGCACGTCAGCCGGCGCCTCGCATCGGCCATCGGCATCGCGATTCGCGTGCTCGCTGCTAACGGTATGTCGCTCCTCTTTGCTGCTCCCCCTCCTCGCCGCCGGCGCGCCCCCACGTCGACTGCGCCGCGCGCGATAGCCACCGGTGATCCGGATCACGCCACCATGACCGTCCAGCGGCCCCACGCCGTCACGGCCAGCGAGGCTCCCTTTCCGGCTGCCGAGGCGGCGCCGAGCACGGGTGGCGGCGGTGCGGCAACCGGCGCCGGCGCCGATTCGGTCGGCGGCGGCGCCGCCTCGGCAATACTGCCGGGTGCCTTGGGCTCAAAGTCCGCGAAGGCCGCCACGTCGCCCGCCTCCTCGCACAGGACAATCATCGGCGTGCCGACTTGGACATCCTGCGCGCCTTCCGGAATGAGAAACTTCGCCACGATGCCGTCGTCGACGACGTCAAAGTCGACGGTCGCCTTGTCCGTCTCAACCTCTGCGATGCGGTCGCCGGCCGCGATCGGGTCTCCGACCTTGACCAAATACTTCTCGACATTGCCTTGCGTCATCGTCGGCGAGAGCGCCGGCATGCCGAGGACGGTGTGCGACGGATACGGCGCAGGATAGCCACGGGTAAGGTGCGGCAGCGACACGGACGCACGCCTCGCAGCGACCCGAAGCATCGCGCTTGTCTGTAGCTCTCGCGGTTGCTGCAGCGACGAAGCGTCGGCCGGACCCCCGAGTAGAGGACGGCAGGTGGCATACCTTTCTTTTTTATCATACTAGCATACCTTGCGCGCACGCGCGCCAAATTTGTTTTTCTGTCTGCAACAACAGCCCGAGGGGTGAAATGTCTTTGTTGTCTCTGTAACGAAGGGCCCGCCGCTCCGCCTACGCCGGCGATGACCCTCTCGGCAGAGCGACATCGCGACACGCGAGCACCGGGCAGAGAAGGGGACGCAGAAGCGGTTGGATGGAGAGGCAGCCGGCGCACGAGGAGAGGCAGCCGATGGAGCCGACGAGGTGAGTAGACACGAGTTTACCATTCTGCCCGGGGGGGGGGGGGGGGGGGAAAACCCTCCCCACCACTGGTACTTTGTACTGGATGGAACTCAACAGGGGTCCCAAGCGTCGCAAAGGGCAGGGAGGCAGCCTCGCGCGCTGTCGAACGCCCCCCCGGCCCAGACAGAGGCATCACAATCATGCTCTGGCCAGCGTCTGGTGGCTCGGCATTGCGCAACACACGCCGCAATCAGCCTGAGAGCAGATGATGGGGTGGGCGCGGGTGGACGAGAGTGGAGCCGAGTTGGGTGGGAGAGGGAGCACGCACGTGCAGCGGTGCCGAGAGTGGGTTGAGATGGCACCGCCTGCGGCCGCCCGGGCGACGGCTTGCGCAGGTATGTTGTTCATGTCCTTATCCGCCGCCGCTTGGCTGCAGCAGCCAATGACGCCGCCCGTCTTTGCGAAGCGGCGTCTGGACGCGCTTGGCGGTTGACGCCGGCCCGCCACTGCGCCTCGTGCGCGTCCACCTCCGTCGAGGTCGACGCGTCGAGATCGGAGCGCATCACCGAGATGCCAGAGCCCGCCTTCGCCGACATGATTCCCCGCCCGGATAGCTCGGTGAGTGTGCCGTCGCCCGAAACGGAAAACCGGACACGGGAAATAAGGTAAGATGCCTAAGGTAGGAAAGGTAAGGTAAACTTCCCACACACACGAGGTGGTGGGGCAAGGGGGGGCGACCCCCGCGTCTCCACGTCTAGACGACAGGAGCCCCACGGCATTAAAAGTGCAAGGCCCAGTGCGCGTGTGGGGCTACGACCCCCGTTCTGGGCTGCCCTGCCCTTTGGATGCCCAGCCTTGGGCTGATAAGCGTTGTGTGTGTGTGTGTGTGTGTGTGTGTGTGTGTGTGTGTGTGTGTGTGTGTGTGTGTGTGTGTGTGTGTGTGTGTGTGTGTGTGTGTGTGTGTGTGTGTGTGTGTGTGTGTGTGTGTGAGGGGGGGGGGTGAGGGGGTCAAGTCACTGCATCCTCTGCCGTTTCTCCCGCCGCCTCTTCTTTGTTCGAATGTGTTTCAATCCACGTATCCACCCTTCACGAAGCCCTCCCATGTTGCAGCGTTCTTTGCGAATGTCTCGAAATGGCCAGCAGGCGCTGTCTGCTCGCGGTCTGTGCGGGCCGCTCGTCCTCCTCGCCCTCGTGTCGCCCTCCTGTCCCTCCCCTCCACCACGGCCTTCTCGGTACTCCTCTCTCCATCCGCTTCGCCCTGCCTTTTCGTATCGCGCCGTTCGCCCTCCATTCGGTGACCTCCATGGCTGTCCTCCTCCTTTTGGGTGGCGCTCTCGATACGGTTGCGTCAACCTCGACGTCGCTGTCGTCCTCCCCATCCCCGCCGTCGCCCGTGCCTCGGTTCGCGTCATCGGTAGCGTCTCCGTTGCCCCCTCGTGCCCTGCCGTCGCCCTCTCTGCTCGGGCCGTTCGCGATACATTTCGCCCTTCCTGCGTGTCGCCCCTTCATCTCCTCCCCTGCCTTCGTCGTCATCGTCGCTGTCGCGAAAGCCCTCCGGTCCCTCGATTCCCTCGCCTATCCCCTCTGCTGCTTCGTCCCAATTTATATCCTCATCCTCTGTGCGCGTTGTCGCTCCCTCCCCTTCTCCATCGTTGTCGCCTCCGTCGACCGCGGCGCTGCCTCTTTCCTCGCCTCCGTCCTCCTCGTCTCGCCTGCCATCGTCTCGCGTCTCCTCGTCCTCGCTATCGCCTTGACCGTTGTCTACTTGTTCATCGTGTCCCCTGCTGCCGGTGGCAACGCCGTTGGCTTCCTCTCTCCCCCTTTCCTCCCTGCCCCTCTCGCTGTCTGGTGTTATGGACCCCCTTCCTCTCCCTCGCCACCGTCTAATGTTGTGAGAGGGAGTTTTCTTGTAAAATTCTTGTTCCGTCTTTGTGTAATTGTGAGAGGGGCTCGTTGCAAGCCAGCCTCTTCCATCCATCGCCGCCCCAAGCTCTGTCATGAAAGAATTCGCGCCACCAGTATGTATTAAGTCTCCACAATGTTCTCCGAACGAAATACTCGCGTTCATTAGCATCATCGTACTTATTTCAGATTTGCCATCGCCAGGCCGCCGCCGCGGGAGACCGTGCTGGGCGCACCATACTTCCTCCTCGCCCGTGTTTATTAGATGCTGGGCTCCTTGCCCCGTGATTTAGAACTTGAAGCGTCGCCCCCGCCGGAGCAACAGTGTGTGGCACACGGGCCGCTATCGGCCTCGCCTCCACACGATTGGGCAGGTCAGGACCGATCCTGGCGGCACTTGGAGCACACAGCACTTTCGAGGAGCACTTGCAGTCGGCAACCTCACATCCCAGGGCCGACAGGAGCGCAAGCATTGCTCTTGTGCTCGCGCCACTGTCGCGCGCGAGCACGCCGACCGGCCTTTGCTGCGTGCGGTTCCATCCCTGCGTCGGCCGCTCGTCGGGAAGCCCCGCTGGGCGCGATCCGCTCTGTTGGCCAAATTCATCCGCTTTGGCCTAATTCCGCCCACCTCTTACGGCATATGGGGGCCTTTCTAGGAACTGTGTACCACTACCAGCACTTTTGGATTTCGCTATTCGCTCCACAGCTTCTCTGTTTATTTACGTAATCAGACTTTAGAGTCATTAGAGCAGTTTATTTCACGTGGGCTGTCACCACCACCACCCAAGACCACCCACCCGCCCACCCCACCCCATCCTCGCCCTCGGGGGTTTCTATATTCTAAGGTCAACCCCCAAAACTCCTCAGCGTCGGGCACCGGGCACCGACTCGGGATACACATAAAGCAAGCGGATCCTCCACAGCCCTCAGCTCACAAACCACCCTCCCACCGAAACGAAGGCAACCAAGCAGCCCGTCCGCGTGACTCTCGACCCGGCGATCGCTACAGCTCGCTTGCGATCTGCCGGGAGCGCTCCTCGTAGACAGCGAGGGGGAGCAGCCCCTCGTCGTGCAGGCTCTTGAGCTCCCTCAGCCGCTCCCGCACGGCGGACGGACCGCCCGTCTTTGGTGAAGATTGCGACATGCGTCCCGAAGTTGGGGATTTGTCCTGCCCAGCCTCTGCCGTGGAATTTGTGCGGCTGTGTCGGTGCGAGCTGCCCAGCTGGGCAGGCGCCCAGCGTGCTAACCGGGCCAGTTTGGCACCCATCGCGCCTTGTTCGATCGGTGCCTCGACTGCAGCAGCGCCGGAAACCCTCCGCACAAGCTTTTTCAGCGAATGGAGCTCTTGACGCAGCGCCTCGATCTGATCTGCCTGCATCGCAACCATTCCAGCGAGGCGTCGGAGCTCTCCGCCTATTTCGCACAGATGCCTTTGTGATGCGGCTGCGCCGAGCTCGCGCGGCGAAAGGGGCGCTCGCGCCATGCAGCGAGTGGACTTGGTAGGCAGAGTCCGAGAGGCGCTGCATTTGTAGGTGCGCACGGACCCAACGCCGATGGGCACGAGGGAACCTGCGGCACTCACCAAAGGGATGCAAACCAATCGAGAGCAGGACGAGTGAACGCGCCGCAAAAAAAGAACTCTGCGGAGTATTAAAAACCTACAACCACTAGCAGGTTGGCTCGCTAGTCGCTCGCCGGCCCGCGCAGCACGCGCGGGCCTTTTTTGTGGTCGGATGTTGGTCGTCTCGAATTTGATCGTGGGCAGGGCGTGAGAAAGCTGGACGGCTCGGTCGATGCGAGCCACCAGCTTGTGAGCGACGGGCGCGACGGGTTCCTCGGCGTAGGCTTGGGCGTGGTGAGCAGCGCCGGCGAGAGAGGGACGGCATGCGGCTCCCAAACGAGCCGCACGGGCTTCATCTGGGCCGCCGAGGCCACCTCCTTGGTCGCGGTGGCGGGCGTGAAGGCGAGGTGGGCCAAGGCCAGCGCTGAACGTGCCGTGCCGCCTTGCGCCCCTGAGGAGGGACGAGTGTGTGGGGTGCCACGGGCGGGGGGGAGCGGTGAGAGGAGAGCGGTGGGCACCACCACGAGGGGCTGCGCTGACGCCGCCTGCCACCCCACGCACGCCACTGACGCTGTGGGGGCGGCACGATCGAACGCGCTGGTCGGGCGGGCCGTCTGAGTCGCCCAAGCGGTGCTCTGCCGGCCGGTGGACGCGAGGGTGGCCCAAGAGGGCTCAAAGTACGGAGCCGATACCCGGCCGTCCCGGACGCCTGGCACGCGGGCCAATGGTCCACGTCCTGTGCATGGCTGGAGCGAAGGAGGGAGAGCTCAGGAGGGCGACGGGGCAGGGAAGGGGGCGATGCGATGCGGCGAGGTCTAATCGGCGGCGTGGATAGAGGAGGTGCCAAAAGGCGACTATAGAGAGGCCTCTACGGGTGATATAGTGCGCCATGCCGGCGGGAGAGGTCTCTCACCGCCCCCCGGGCCGTCTCGAAGGGCCGTGCAGCCCACGCCACGAGGCGCTGCTGGCGGGAGCCTGGAAGGACTTGGCCTCGTTGCACCGCGCCGCGTTGATTCGCGACCCCCGTCGGCCGCGGACGGCGTCGGCGTGGCGGCCGCGGGCGCTCGCGAGACGCGCCGCTCTGCGCTGGTTCGGTTCGTTCGACTCGTTGTGCCGCCGCACGCCCGGCGGCCGCGGGTCCCAGAAGTGGTTGCGCGGGCCTCTTCCTTTCGGCCGCGGGACGGCGTCGGGCACGTCGTCGGTCGCAACAGCGGCGCGGCGAGCCGCGGCACGTCGTTGCTGGCGCTGGTGGTTTGAGGTCGGCATCGTCCAGAGCTCGGTCGACGAGTCTAGAGCTTCAGCTGGTCGGGTGCCATGTTTGTGCGGTTTGTGGCAAATATATCTCTTTGATTAGAATCTCCCATCCCTCCCTTGGGTTGTGTGTTTTCTTTCTTTCTTTCTTTTACCATTAGAATCTTGCTGAACCCAGATGCAGGAAGTGCTGCAAGACGCCGCGTAAAGGAAAAAGTTATGCCCACCCCGCTCGCCGATAGAAAAGCTTTCTTAGCCTCAGGGAATTCTTTTTATTCGTGCCAGTCCGAGCCAGTCTGCTGAGAGAGAGAGAGATGAAAAGAAAGAAAGAACGAAAACAGACAACCCAAGGGAGGGATGGGAGGACGGCACGCCGCCACCACACAGGGATTTTAAGGAGAGGGGTGTGGTGCGCTAGCCATCGCCCACCCTTGGGCGTCCGCCTCTTCCTATCTCACTTCGCAGTCTCTCTCCGATTCTCGCTGCAACCTTCGTGCCACCTCGCGATCTCCCCCTTCTCGTCGTGCTCTCCCTTGTCGCCTCTTCCTCTGTCGCGTCGCTCTCCTCTTCCTCGTGAGAGGGGCTTCATCGTACTCGTAGAATTCTTTTTATTTTGCGAGCTAGCGTGCGAGGAGAGTGGCATTGACCGCATTGTGCACGGAGCTAAGTGATTGCCGTGCTTACCGAATTCGCTCAGGCGGCTCCGGTGCTTTTGTGTTAGTGCTAGCATGTCGCAAGGAAATTCTTTTTATTTTGATGGCAGCGGTGCTCCTCACCTGCAGCTGGATCACGCCACTGCCACGGCCCGCTTTTGCTCAGCAGCGCCACCGGAGGGTTTGCTGCTGCAACAGTGCTGAGGACGGCGCGCCAGGCGACGGCTCACAGCCAGACGGGCGGCGGGACGGGCAGCGGACCAGCGGCAACGATCCAAAGACACGACCGAGCATTGGCGAGCGGCTAGACGAGCTACTGGACCGTCCATTCTTCGACCCGGAGGAGCGCGGCGAGGACGAGCCGGGCCTGCTCAGGCGTTTCCGCGCAGCATTCGACTCCGACCCCGAGTCGGCGTCCACGCTATTTGTGGGCCTCTACTTTGCGGTGTCTGACATCGCCCCTCTGATTCCGCTCCTATGTGTCACGTTGGTCACGCCCCCTTCCCGCGCACTCTCTCGGATTCAGACTCTCACTCCTCTCGCTCTGGCGCCAGGTGCTTCTCGCGTTTGCGCAGCAGGGCGTGCGGCTCTGGAAGCACTGCTACGCGATGCCCGACAGCCTCTGCCCGTGGGACGTCGGCCTGCCGGGCGGTGACGCGTATACCGCCAAGGCGTTCAGCGACTTGATGAATTTCTAGCGCGTGCTGCGGCGCGAGCCTCGAGCGCGTGAGACGAGCGTGGTCCGCCAGTGCCACCACCGACGCGGGAGTAAAAGCCCCTACACGACCATATCTTAAGCAAACGTTGAGTGGTACACGGCAAACCAGCACGCGCATTCTGACGTGTGGACAGAGACCGCGACTCTCCTGGGGTCACACTCGCTCAAAAGCAATCAAGGATCTATCTCAAGGGGATAGACGGATAGCATATCTAAGCGCACCGCAGGTAGCACATCGAGCCGGAGTGGCCATTCGAGCCTGCGCACAGCCCGTTGCACGCGCCGAACTCCATGTCGCCGCCCGCTGCGCTACTGAATGAGTTTGGCGGCCCCGGCTGCCCATTCTCGTCCCAGTTGCGGTGGAAGGTTTGGCCCGCCGGCTCGGGGCAGCCGCAGCAGCAGCCGTTGGCGAGCACGAGGGTGTGGTCGTCCTGCGCGGAAAAGCGGCGGCAGGAGAGGCAGGGCGCGGGACACGACGCCCACCAGCCGAGCATAGCATCGCCCGGAAACCACGAGTCGTCATGGACGCAGCTGAAGTAGATGCCTGCGAGACTCTTCGCGTTGTGGATGTTGCGCGTGTCCTTGAGGACGAAGCCGAAAACCTCGACATCGCGAGTCATGGCTTGCGGTCGGATCTCTTGGACGACGATCGGAACCGGCTGGACGGCTAAGGGCTGGCCAGCGGCGGTGGCAGCCACGGGTTGGCCGGTGGCAGTGGTGGCGACGGGCTGAGCGACGGGCAGCTGGCCGGGCTGGGCGACGGGCTGAGCGACGGGCAGCTGGCCGGGCTGGTTGACCGGCTTGGCGGACGAGGCAGGCCAGGCGGACATCACGGCAGCCAAAGGCGCCGCGGTTGTACTAAGGTAAATTTTTGAGAAACTTTCTTTCGCACTAAGAAAGGACAGGTGTGTGTTGTGTGTTTCAAGAATACTCACACTAAGCATTAACACAACGCAGGGAGAAGACGCCGCGCTCGCTCACGTCAACGCACGAGATGCCGGCGTTGCTGATCGCGAACCCGGCGGGGAAGGCTCGCTTCCACTCGTCCAGGAAGCCCGGGCGGGCCTTGGCCTCCTCCGCCGCGGCCGCCGCGAGAACGACGCGCAGAAATCGCGAGTGGGTGACCCACGCGCCCGCCTCTCCCGGCCGCAGGGCGCGCTGGAGCTGGATGAGCGCGCCAAAGGCTCGCAGGCGCGTCGCGACGTACGCCTTTCTGACCTCGGTCGGCACCACCAGATCCTCCACCTCGTCAAGGTCGTCTCGCGGCGCCTCGCGCAGGCGGGCGGGCTGACGGGCCCGAGCGATGGCGTCCGCCTACGTCGCAGTGCCGATTGCACTCATGCCCCGATCCGTCGATCTTTGGGCGGTCAGTCCCAGCGGTCTGCCGTCTGCATCGCCCGCAGCCGCGGGCTGGAGCCGACGACTGAGAGCGGCGGGCCCTGAGCGAGCACAGCGCCTAGCTTCTCCGCCTGCGCTTGGCCCGCACCGTCCAGCGCTGCGTCGAAGAGCCGTCCCTGTGGCAAATGCAGCTTGTTGAAGAGCGTCTCGCCGTGCCGGCAGAGGATCAGCCTCTTGCTCGTCGCAGGCACCGTCTCCAAGTGGGAGTAGCGAGTGATCCGCAGCGTTGCTGGCGCATCGGCGTACGCCAAATGGGTTGGTGCAACGCTGGCGGCGGCGAGGAGGGTGGCGGCCGCTCGCCGCTCGATCCGTGGCTCCAGTCGCATGACGGCGGTCGATTCCTTCTCTTCTGTCGTCTCCACGCACTGGTGAGAAGAGGCAGCTGGAAAGAGGCACAGCAAAGCGTGAGCAGAGCCGCGAAAGAGAAAATCGTGGGCCCCATCGTGCAGGTGGTCGCTCCCTTGCTCTGCAGGTTTTCTTTTTTCTTTTTCGTGCAGGGGGGGATCCTGTCTCGTCCCACCCCTCGTTCGGGCGTCTTTTTCTTTCTTTCTGCACTATCTCAAATGACAAGCGATCCCAAGAAAGAAAGAAAGAAAAAACACACAACCCAGGGGAGGGAGGGGTGGGACAATTTTTTCCTTTTTTTGGCAGAGCCGCCGAAAAGTCAACCACCCCCTCCCCGGACCACTCATGCCGACAACGCTACTCATAGCGGCGGCATCCTTCTACAAGCGACGAGACGTGGCACCGCTGCCGCCACCGCCACCGCCGCCGCCGCCGTCCGTAAGCGACGTGCACCTCTTCATAGTGATCGTCACGTCGGCAGTCCTGCTGCTGCCTGCACTGCTCGTCGTTCGAGCTCACCTCACGACGATGCCTATGCCGCACCTGAGGTTTCGGACGTTGCTGGTTGGGCACATCCTCGACGGGCGCCTAAACATCAACGAGCGCCACCGTTTCTACGCTCGCCAGCACGCATTGTTGGGCTCCGCCTTCCGGCTCCTCGGCTTCTTTGGGAAGTCGGGTGCGGTGTATGTCAAAGACGTGCCCGGCTGGTATCGCAAGGCCGACTCAGACCGCTCCGCCTTTGCCGCCGTGGCGCCCAGGTCGTTGCTGGCACTGCCGATGGGCCCAGACTGGGCCATGCAGCGCAGGCTGGTCGCCCCTCTCTTCTCGACCTCCTCGATCGACTCGTTCCTCCCGCTCGTGCACGCCAAGAGTCTCGAGCTGTGCGAGCTGTGGCGCACGCGCGCGTCCTGTGAGCACGAAGTGCCCGAGCAGGACGTACACGAGACGCTGAGCAGCTGGTCGCTCGACATCTTTGGCCATGTGGCGTGTGCGCACGACTTCGGCGCCCTTGCGTCGGCTCGCGAGGAGCGCCAGAGCCCGTACGCCGCCGCCGCCAAGGTCATTCTGCAGGAGCTCACTCGTCGCTTCCTCCTGGGCAAGCTCGCGCCGCTGCAGCGTGCGAAGACGCGCGCCTTCAAGGGTGCGTTGCAGCTCTATCGCTCGACGGCGGAGGCCATCCTGCAGCGAGCGGCGGCGGGGAGCAGCGAGGCGTCGGGCAGCCTGGCGGCGAAGCTCGCCAAGTGTGCCGAGAGCGGGGGCTCGGCGCTCACGCCGTCCGCAGTCGCCGACGAGATGACCGGGCTGCTGCTCGCGGGGCACGAGACGTCGAGCAACACGGCGACCTGGGCGCTGCATCTGCTCGCCACTCACCCGCGCGAGCAGGAGCAGGTTCGCGCCGAAGTGGCCGCCCTCGACCTGCGCCGCGCCAGCCTCGCCGACCTCTACAAGTGCTCGCTGCTTCAGGGCGTCATGTTCGAGGCGCTGCGGCTGCGCCCGACGGTGCCGCTCGTGCCGCGGCTCGCTCCGTCACGCGCGACCATCCACGGCTACTCGGTGGCAAAGGGCACGCGCATCGTGCAGAACAAGATCGCGATCTGTGAGGACGCGTCCCTCTTCCCCGAGCCGGCGCGCTTCGACCCGAGCCGCTTCGGCCGCGGCGAGTACGGTGCGCACGGCGCCACCATCGTCGCCTTCGGCGTAGGACCGCGCCTCTGCGTCGGCTACCGGCTGGCAGAGGCGCAGGTGCTCTCACTGCTCGCGCACGTGCTGCGCGACTTCAGCCTGTCGGCCGGCAGCACCGAGCCCAAGGAGGCCCTGAACGTGACGCTCCAGCCGCTCGACGGCTTGCTCCTGCGGCTCACGCCGCTTTCGGCTCCGGTGGCCGTTCGCTCAGACCACGACCCACCGGCAACCTGAGGGACTGTCTTTTTGGCTGTCCGTGGAAAATTGTTGGTAGAGCTTCGATGCTCGGGGTGCCGGGGGCGGCTGTGAAAACGCCCGTGAGTGCGCGCGCTTTCGCTCGCACCCGTCGGCGCTTCTCTCCTCGCTCACCACCGCAAGCCGGCGGCGAGATCGCACCGTCGGCGCCACATCCCACCGCAAGCCGGCCGATGCCGCCGCAGAAAGCGGCCTCCGCCTGCCCCCGCTGCAAGTTCTTCTGCCGCGACACGCTGCTCGAGGACGAGCAGGACCTCCGCGCCCGCGACGAGGAGGAGCAAGCGCGGCGCGAGCTCTCCCTCGCGCACGGCGGCTGGGTGTGCGACTTTGCGCCGCCGCGCGTGCCGCCGAGCGTCGCCAAGCGGGTGCAGGAGTTTGTGCAGCTGCGGCCGGCCGTGCTGCACAGCGACGAGCTGATCGACAAGAAGGACGCCCGCCAGGTCGAGCTCCTCCTCACCGAGCTCATCGCCCACAACACGCCCGTCCAGGCACGCCGCAGCCCTCGCGCCTAGTGCTCGTGCGGCTCCTCCCCTGGCGGACGAGGTGGGCGTGCGGGCGAGGAGGGCCTTGCCTAGCCACGGCCGTCCTGGCCGCAGCGAGACGCCGCGAGGCGGGACGCAGCGAGAGAGAGCAGAAAAGAGCCTCCGCACCCCCGCCCTCTTCCCGATCGCCCCCGCCCTCGCCGCAGGTCGTCTTCCTGCAGGGAGCGGTTCCTCTGCAGGCAACCCGCGCCGCCGGAGCTCCCCTCCTGCCACCCCTCGGTCATCTGCATCGCCGCCTCCCTCCTCCTCCCACCTCCTCCCTCCTCCCCTCCTCCCCTCCTCCCCAACCCTCCAAGCTGCCCACTACCGCATGGCGCCTGTCCCCGCCTCCGCTCCTCGCCCCCCACCTCGCCTTCGCCTCGCCTCGCCTCCCCTCCTTCTCTGCAGACCAAGCCGTGGCTCTTCGCTGCGCTCTGCGACCTGCTGCGCAAGTGCCCCGTCTGGTCCATCAACCTCGGCGAGCTGCGCTTCTCCGAGGAGCAGTGCGTCCGCCTCGGCGCCACCCTCGCCGCCTCGGGCGTCACGCACATGTTCTACGAGTGCACCGTCGCCGGCCGCTGGAAGGACGAGTTTCGCGGCACCCCTCTGCCGGAGCAGAGAGAAGCACGTGCCCAGGACACTGTGCAGGACAGCTCCGAGACACGCGTCCAATAGGCATCATCCGCCGGAACCGAGAGAAGCACTCCCTGTGGCGCCTCTCTGCCGACTGCCGCCAGAACGTCGTCGTGCTCTCGGCGATCAAGAACTGGTTCTGCCCCACGTCGCACGCGTGCAACAAGCGGTGGGTGCAGCGGAACCGCGACGGCTACACCGGCGTCGACCGGCTGCAATGCGAGAGTTGCGGCGCGTGGAGGCGGCTGCCCCGCGGCGTGACGGCGTGGCGGCGCGAGTTCTACTGCCACTACAACACGTGGGACAAGTACAACTCCTGCTCCCTGCCCGAGGAGGACTGGAAGCGCGAGGAGCCCGCGACGGGCGACCGCCTCCGCCTGCTCGTCGACGGCCGCTGGCGGCGCGCGACGGTGCGGCGCATGCCGACGGAGGCGCAGTGGGCGGGACACAAGCAGCGCCTGCAGCAGGAGGGCGAGGCTGGCGCTGCCGGAGGCGGCGCGAGGGAGGAGGAGGAGGCGGCGCCGCCGCGCGCAAAGCGCGCGCGCAAGCCGGTGAGATGTGCGAGGCGAAGCAAGGCACCGCTCACTTCACAATGAATGAACGAGTCGTGAGTCATTGGTAGGTGGAGATGTACAAGGCGGAGCCGTGCACCGCCCTCTCTCGCGCGCTGCGCGTGCAGAGCTGCGAGGACCAGAGCGAGCGCAAGCTCTACCGGATGGTGGAGGTGGAGGCGGTCTCGGAGGGCGGCGGCGAGGGCGCCGCCTCTCCCGCCGCATGGCTCGTGCTGCGCCTGACCGCGCTCAACCACAAGTCGCTCTGGCGCGGAGAGACCGCCGA